>NC_071088.1:98687795-98991962 GCF_027358695.1 Spea bombifrons | reverse complement strand
TTAAATTTAAAAGGCTAATTGATCATTAGAAAACACTTTTGCAATTATGTTACAGCCAGGCATGTCGCTGTTTTCTATGAAAACAGCTAAGTGACCCCAAACATTTGAATGGTAGTGAATATTTATTGTGTTTTTGTTTGTTCTGTAAATGTGTTTCTGCATGCAGATGTGGCCAGAACATACAGCACCCATTCATCTTTACGTTTATTATGTAAGAACCGAGCATACCTTAATCTTGCGGCTGTATTCTGAGTGTGAACCTAAAACTTGCTCTATGTCAGCTTTAGGAAATTCATATTTCAGCACTGACTTTACAATGTCCAGAGTAAGAGTTTCTCCATCATCCACTTTGTTGTACATCTACAAAAAAGCAAAAGCTGTTAAAGACTTACCAAGATTTCTGTGAAACGTATTCTTAAAAGAAATATATCTCAAAGATCTAAAATTGTAAAAAATACTTTAAGCCGACAGAAAAATGTAAAGCTACAACCAATATTTTTTTGACCGTAAACATATGAAAGAATGTTTAAATGCAAATGCTATTCGTGCACTTATAGCATGGACACACAATTCCAAAAAACAAGTAATGTTCAACAGCACTATTAGTTCGCTAAAGTGTGATTGTGAATTGACTGACATTAAAAACTATTACCTACTGTGTAATACACCCTAAATCCCTCTAAATTGTTATGTTATATACTACTTGTTATGTCCCGTCTACCCATTGTACAGTGCTATGGAATATGGTGGTTATATAAAATAATAATAATAATAATAATAATAATAACTATGCATACACTAATTAAGCTTGAGAAAGCTTGGGCCACGTCAGATTCTTCCGCAATGAAGTTGAATGCTCTCCACAAAGCTGTTCCTGCATCATTCACAGTTTCATCATCTTCTTGAGAATTTATGATAAAAACAAAACCAATCCTGGAAAAATAAACCACTCAAAGTCAGAATACATTAAACGTTTTAGAAATATTTAGTGATTTTACACACATGGTCTGCGACTTACTTCTATCTTATAGCATTTTACGCAAGTATCAAAAATAGACATGCATCCTAACAACAACAACTTTGTCTTTTAGTTAATCAATTAAAGCTCCAAGGCAAGTGGATTAGCCTTGCCCACACCTCTTTAGTGACACCCTCGCTCATCATTGTTATGCCATTAACGGGCACACCGCTCATCCACTTCTGGCTATGCCTTAGCCTTATGCGGACACAGAGTCAAACGTCACATCCAAAAACTCAAAGACAGTGTTGGTGCAAACACTTGCAATGAATCATAAAGTGTTCTATAAACCACAATAGATGTTGATTGAGCATGAAATTGTGCTAAAAAGAAAAAAAGAAAAAGGAGGAAAGTGACAATTCATTATCTCTTTCTACAGAGACTAAAATGTCTTGCTGTGTTCTCCTACAGTATGCATTAACTGATAAAACTAGGGCATGTCCCGGGAAGAGAATGAATATAGCAACTTCATGGTACGAGGATTAGTCAAATACCGATTCAACATAAGAGTCACGCAAGGAAAACTCTTTACTACATTTCCACACAACTAGCAACAAGTGTGCACTATTTTTACACAACTTAAGGGATTGTGTTAGTTTGTCATTTTTATTATACCCAGCCCACATTTAAAAGGTAACTAGTGAACACAGTAATATTAAGCATACACAAAATTAGTGATATTATTAAGCATTAATATCTGTAATAGTTCTGGTTAATAGCAATTTCCAGCTCTGATAGCAGTGTAACAATATCCCTTCACTTTTATAATAGATGAGTGTTTTCCATAATAGGCAATATCTCAGAAAGGTTTAGTACCTGAGAGGAACATTATGTTGATAGAATAATTCGGCAAGCTTCACATAATCAGCAGCATAATCTTGAACAGGATCGAGAAAAAAAACCTAGGATAATAAAAGCAGCAGTTAATAAGCAAGAATAATTTCTCTTTTTCAATAACGCATGGCTGATTACAGTTTGCCTAATGATAAACAAATAAGATATTTCAGTACCTGGAGAATTGACATCATAATTAAATAACATTGTGAATTAAAGAGAAAGTATGTGTCTCTTCGAGAACTTGCCAAGAAGCCCCTTACAGAACAGTACATTCTTGCCTGGGAATTTATTGAGTATCCTCTGGGAGCACTGATCATGATATACAACTGGTACTCCAGCAGAAACTCCAGGTATGGTAGGAACAAAAACATGTCCCTCCCAACTACTCCTTAAGTGTAATATAGAAAATGCAGACTAAGTTCCTTATTGTTGATAACAAAAAAAACTGGTAAAGTTCTGGAAAGTTGAGAACCTCTTGGGCAAAACCTCATGCTTGTGTTTCACATACCATTCTTGAACAGCACTAACATCTCTTCCATTCTATTTCCTGCAGCTGACAAGGGTACAAAACAACATGTATCCCAAATGTCAGAGAAACAACCACAAACAGATCAGATCATTGGGAATACCCAGGAACAAGAGGAGAGCCTGACAGGCAGCGCACAGAAGCTGTAGAAGGAGCACACCTTGGGGCTTTGGTAAGACAATGAGCAGTAACCCTGTGTAAAGAGTGGCCGGTGTTTGGAAAGCTCCACTGGTCTAGTATTGTCTGTCTCATGCAGCCTTTTAATGTATGTGGAAGAGAACCAAATTGTCTTTTTCATTCAACTTCCTCTGGCATCTCCAAGGCTGTAATGAACAACCTCCTCAGCTGGGAAGTATCTGGCAATTCCCTTTGACATGGTTTCAAAAGAAAAACATTCCAGGACCTGATGTACAGGAACAGTGATCTGTCCGCACCTTCTCTTTCTTTCTTTTTCTGTCACCAACAGAAAAAGATATAGACAAAGGGAGAGGGACTGTTTGAACCAACTCTTAAACGGGTAAGAAGTTGTTTGGCGATCAAACTGTGACCACTGCATACAATCCATGGGGAAGTCTTCTGGCACAGGATGAACCAACTGCAGCCTTGGTGTCAATCAGCAGTTTCTTATAGGAGGAGCAGACCAGATACTTCTTGGATGCATCCTCTTGAGAAGTTTCAGCTTATTTCTGAGACATAAGAAACACCCCCTCGCAGCAGGAACAGCAGCAGAAAACAATGCTCACAACCCTTACCCTGCAGAGAAAGTTGATAAAGAGCCTAATTCTAATAATGCTAGACACGCCCCACATCATATTACAGAGTCTTCTAAAGATACATCTACACGATGAACAAGGTACTATCATCCATTGCCAGTATACCCTCTCTATACCACGATTCACCTGTTCTCCATTCCCCCAACCTGCCTTTTTGATTTGTCTTGCTGTCAAATTAGTTTATAAAATAGCCACGTAACAAGTCCTGCATGAATTCTTGGTGCTGCAAATAAAATTGCAACACATTGCCAAGGAATTCAAACAGTCTGGTACCTTAGTGAATGTAAGAGTGTGTTCTAACATACGGCACCCCCTGAAAATGTATGGGTTAATAATTGCTGCTCTGCTCTCATACCTAGTCCATGCATCATTGGGTCTATTGGATTGCGTATATGTACAGCATCAGATATTGTCCACCACTGATTCATTCTGTACATTTATAAAACGCACCATTTATTCCCGCAATGGCTTTTTAACTCCAAAGCCAAGACAGTCTTAAATGACTAAGCATTGTTTACCACTTCAAGCTATGGTTATTCCAGGATCTGTGGATATTTTCTCTTATCCCCAAAAGGCTTAGTAGTTTTTCTCATTAGAAGCTTTGTCTTGCCCTAAGGACTTCTTTAACGGTGCTGTCCCTCAGAAGGATTAGAAAGAACGTTCTGTGCATTTTTTCTAAGCTACTCTGTAAAGTTGAAAAAACAAAACTGGAAAACCATTCAATAGATTATATATCACACATACATATATATATACATATAAACATATATATAAACATATATATACATATAAACATACATATATATATAAACATACATATATATATAAATATATATATATATATATATATATACGTACTAGTCAAAGACATGTGAAATCTATGTGCGCCCAGGAGAAAATGGCTGGGTAAGCCTGCTCCTATGTTTAAACTTTTTGGACTTCTCACAGGTTTACTTACGCAACCTATATTTCACCTTCTAGAAGGTTAAAGGGACTTTATGTGTTCATTACAAAAAGCAAAAATCTAAAAACAAAAACAAATTGCATGCATGCTGCAAAATGTACGGTCTGATTAAAGCAGATGGTATTTTTTGCAAGCCTATTGTGCACCATTAATCATTGTCATATTTTCTTCCTATCAGCAACGACTAATTGTATTTATTTTCTGCTTAACTCATTAGCTATTCAATGGCTTTGTTCACAACAGATGCCACATTTTTGTATGTAAAATATTGGTGTTTTAATAAAACAAATTGCAAACTGGACATTTGACAAATTCTTTTAAAATAAAGGCAAAAAACACCTTTTGGGGAATAACATTTTACTTACGATAGATTTTCATATGTGTTATGTTATTATCCATATATGATATTTTTACATAACATTTTTTATTTTGCACGCCCTACAGAAATTATTTAAGAAACTTTATTGTAGACGCTCGTATCTTTCAGATACGCTAGATATTAGGTGCATGTTTCTGGCTGGAAGTCTACCACTTTGGTTTAAACTTGCAAACTATTTTTTTTATGCAGTTTATATTCAGCCCTAAAAATATATATTTTTTCCCCTTAAACCTTCAATAGTTTATTCTAAGTCACGTTAACTATTTTAATAATTAAACAAGCGTTCCAGCATTACTGGTTAACGTGTTCTGCGTTGGTCTATTGTCCTTCCACTTTCTGACCTCTACATGCCTACTTGCTCCTCACTGGCAGTGTGACTAGCCCTGCCCCTATGTTTGACAAACCATGCCCATAATCACACCTCTGAGGAGCAGCAGAAGGGGTTCACAGGTTTAATACTGCAGTCCATCATTACATCATGGTAGAAGAGCAAAGCATGAATTTACCAGATTGAAAAAGTTCCTCTTAATTTGACGTATGGCTCCAGGGAAAGAGGGCCTCAGTAGCTCCTGGACATTGGATGGCCACGTTGAATACATGTGATCGGTTTCAATGTCATTCATCCACTGAAATTTAATTTCGAGAATATTGTTTAGTAAAAATAAAAAGCTTAACAAAAAGCATGAAGTGCAACATTTAGCATGAAAAAATAGGTGATGCAGGGATGGTTAAAGAGGAGTTGACAACTACAGTTTTGCCGGGTTCAGTGAAAATGTAAGCAACAAGAGAGCACACTCCAGTACAATCAAATCCTCTATTAAGAGAAAGTATAACATAAGACAATACATGCATTCATATACTTAATTTTTTTTTTATTTTATTTTTTTTTAATAAAACACACACAAAGTACTTTTATCTAATAAAATGAACAGATGTAAAGGATAGAGATCCTTGAAGAAAAAAGTTTCCAGAAGACATTGGTTTGTGGTTGGTTGGATTTATTTCAATATGATGGATGCCCAAATAAAATGTATCTGGATGACAACCGGCTACTCTGCTGAAAATAAGAAACCATCCCATTCCTGGCAAGAATTCGATAGTGTTCATTGTTGGAGGTATAGAAAAAAAAAATAATATAAATGAAGCAAATGAAACCTCTTTGCCAAGGATTTAAACAGAAATTTAAAATTAGGTCCTTCTCTTGTAACAAGTGTTGTAAAAAGTTGTTCACTGACAAATTATGTTAAAATACATTTCATAAAAATCTATTTAGGTTTGTGTAAAAATAGGAATATATCAATCTAAACATATTTCATTTGTGCAACACATGGTAATTTAACATCGCTGACTTTCAATTTAGTTTTTCTTTTGTGTATTGTGCTTTAATTTGTTACTCCATTAAAACAGCATGTGTCATTTATCATTGTGGACTCTCAGTTAATTACTTTTCACTAAATCATGCAAAAAGATACTAAATTAAAAAAAAGAGAGAGAGAGAGAGAGAGAAACACAATATTATGCTTTTTCACACCAAGAATAATTACTAGCAAATGTTTGCCATCCAGAGGTTAAGCTCATGCTACTAATCTTTCATCAAATATGGCACGACAGATGATAAAATGCAAATTCTCATAGAAGACGCTATGCATGCATTCCAACACACTGGGTGCTTAATGTGATCCGAGATCCAAGCATGGTCTTGACAGACCGTTCTAAGTCTCTACCCATTTCCTCTCCTTGTTTTTTTACCACAGGATATAAAATGTATACAATTTGGGGGTTTTAAGATATAAATTGACAATTACTACACACAAGAGTAAGTTTTGTAATAAGACTTGTGCAGCTTAAATATTTGTATTGATATTTATTGATGCATTCCATTTTTTAAGCTGCTCGGTGTTGTATATTCTACTTAGGTTAATGTATTGTTTATTATCAAGAAAGCATTTATTAGCTAAAGGTCCATCATCAGAGCAGACTGGACACTAGCCAATTCATTAATCGTCTAAAGAATCACTGATATCCTATGTGTGATAGAATGGATACATGTACACCCCCTCTTTATAATAAAACTGTATTTCAACTGAGGGTTTGTGTGTTTTTTTTTAATCAGGGAGAAGCCCTTTAGTCTATAGAGACATTCGAAATATTTATATTGTTTGCTGTTGTACTATGTTTGACCCTCATCCCTATTTTGGTTAACCCCTTCCGTACCGGGACGTACCTGGTACTTCCTGGTTAACAGTCACCGGTAGACCGGGACGTACCAGGTACGTCTCCTCCAAAAAACGCCCCCACATCACCACAATCGCGGTGATCGTGGGGGCGCTGCTGCTGGTGTCTGCCCAGGACTCCTGGGCAGACAGCACAGCCTGTCTAAACCCGCCCCCAAGCCTACGATCACTCCCACGGAGTGATTTTGTAGGCAGAAACAGTGATTGCAGAAAAATCTGCAATCGCGGTTTCAGCTGCCACAGGCAGCTTCAGGGAATGGGGGGGGGTGTTGAATGGGTCCCCACACAAGTGTGGGGACCTGATCCAACACCCCCCTGCTGCCTGATCGCTCCATGAGAGCGTCAGTGCAGCGTTAACCCCTTCAATGCCGCGATCGCGGCATTCAATGCCGCGATCGCGGCATTGAAGGGGTTAATTGCCGTTTTGTAGGGGGCTCTGCTGCTGGTGGTCTGCCTGGAAGCCCAGGCAGACCAGCAACAGCAAAAACGACCCCCCAGAAGTCCTCTGATCAGTCCTGTAGGACTGATCAGAGAGACTCCTCCCCTACAATCTCCAGTCTATTGGAGATTGTGTCCCAGCTGCCAGAGGCAGCTTCAGGGACAGGGAGACAGGGTTCTTTGGTCTCCACATGAGTGTGGAGACCAGTCCCCCCACCCCCTCCCTTGCTCAGTTAACCCCTACCCCCCTCTTCCTCAATTAACCCCTTCAATGCTGCGATTGTGTATGACCCCCCATCGCAGCATTGCAGGGGTTAATATTAGTCCCCACAAGCTTGTGGGGACTAAATATCAGTCAATGCTGTGCTTCAATGGAGCATCAGCATTGAAAGAGTTAAAAAAAATAAAAAATAATAATAATAAAGAAAAATAAAAAAAATTAAAAAATAAATAAATAAATTAATAAAATAATAATAATAATAAAAAAAAATAACAGCACTGACCTGAAAGTCCAGGGTGCTTCCAGGTCAAATGCTGGGCTGGGCTGATCAGATCGCTCCTAGCCAATAGGAGTGATCGGATCATTATGGCAGCCCATGGATGACCCTGCTCTACAAAGAGAGAGGGGTCATCTAGGTTAATTATGAAAAAACACAAATTATTAATAAATAAAAAAATCATAATTATTACCTGATCACTTGTCGGTGACATTTTAAGTCGCTGATTATTGATCGGTCTCCCTGATTGATGTCAGCGGCCTAAACCTGTCACTTACAATTCAGTGCAACATTGAAATGTATGCGTTAAAAATGCAATAAAATAATTTCCCTGTGAAGTTTGGCAGACATCAGTGAAGAAATGGCTGGCTGAAAACTGTCAAAACTACCCTAGTTGAACACCTTGACTCGTCTACTGTTCATAAATATATACTTTTATGGGGTAATTTACAGTGGGGGGCTTCCAAAATGTCCCAAATGGGATATGGGCCCAGGAAACCAATTTCTGAAAATTCCAAATTTGAAAACTAAAATGCACATGTTCCAGTTTTGCCCTCATAGCTTCCTCAAAAAATGCATGAACCATGCATGTGAGGCCTTGTTGGAACCGGGGGATGTTGGTGAACACAATTTGGTGTTTTTTTCTGCAGTTGCACATATTCTATACAAAATATAATATAAAATCTAAAGCAACATTGCAACATATGCAAAAAAACCAAAAAAATATAAAAATACCTCAAAATTTGGCAGCAATTGGCGATAAAATCCCTGTTTGAAAAGTGTCAAAATGACCCTAGTTGTACACCTTGACTTATCTACTGTTCATAAACATATAATTTTGGGGGGATAATCAGTATCTGTGACAACTATTGCAGTTATTAGACTACCATGCCAATTTTGAAAAAAATTACATTTCAAAAACGTAATGCATGCCTTGCAATATTTGCCCTATACTGGTCAAAATAGATAAAAATCCTGGCCATGTTGGGTGGTTTCCAAATCAGGACAACTTAATGAATATATTTGGGATAATTTTTTCCCATTGGTTCAATGTGTGTACAATTTGTATGTATACAAAACTGTAAAAAAATGCTTTTTTTTCATTTTTTCCCCACTTTTTCCAGTTTATTTCAAACAAAACAATGTACTACCCAGCTTAATATGGTTTCAAATGAAAGCCCTACTTGTGCTGAAAAAAACAATATATGATTTGTGTGGGTGCACCAATTGATAAGAGAGAAATTACAGTTGAAGAAAGACATGGCAAAAACACAAAAACGGCTCTGGTCCTTTAGCGACACGTTAGTATCAAAATCCCGGTCCTGAAGGGGTTAATATTTTAGACATTATTTGAAGGTGTGTCTTACAAGTAGCTCATTTTAGGGAACTGGGATATTTATCAATTAATTCATGCTAATTACATATAAAAGTACCCAAAACAAAAATACTAAAAATTACCTAAATTAGTTATAGTTTTAAAATGTATTTCCGTGCTGGCTTTCATCTTTAGTTTATGCAAGCATGCACCAAAATATTGACGTTAGACACACTGCTTGCCACTCAGAAAGAACACAGCCCACGGTGCTCCACCTAGCTACCCGCACTATTAAAAATGTTACCCGATTGGTGGTCAGTTTCAGACCTTTATGACCCTTGACTTGGACATATAGAAGGTTAACTAATATCTAACTACAAATCTAGAAGGCAAAGGTCGATACATTACTAAAGATCAAAGAACACAACAAATGGCTTTTTTCTTGGGCACATATAGCTTGGGATCCCCCCTTGGCAGCCACCTGTTCTTCTTGTCCAACACTTGTTAACCATTTCCAATGAAATCTTCTATTCTCTAATGGCCATACACTTATAATAAACTGTGTGTAGTGGGTTTCTCATCTGTTTACTTCCCAAAAGTCTCCCCAAGTATTCTTGTTTGTTTAATATACATATCTTCATACTGCTGCACAACAACTTACTGACATTATTAGACCCTGGAACGTTTTTGTATAACAACTCAGAGGTTTGCGTGAGCTATATGCTGTTAAGCCCTAGTTCTTGCTGGTTAGTGATCGTTTTCAGTCATTCATACAGCATGAATTGTTATTAATTTTGCACCAAGAAATCTAGATAAAATGCCCTGCATAGATCAAGCTGCATAGATCAAGCAGCAGTCTGAGTGACTGCTGGTTATCATATTAAAGTGCTAAAAAAAGCAGCTAATATTATTTAAGTTACAAGCTGCTTTCTCAAAAATAGTAGGGTTTCCTTAAATATAACATTGGCTGCTTAAAAAAAATAAAAAAGCATACTTAAAAAATAGAACTGCAATTTAAGTACAACCCTTCCAATATTTATATATATATATACACACACACACGGCAATTATGGTCTTACTGCCTTATGTTGGAGGGGGGAGCATGATACTTTTAAATGAAAAATGTAAAGTATGAAAGGCTATGTGAGTTATGTTGAGGCAAATACAAGATAGGATTACATAAAGGGTTTCATAGAAAGATTTTTCAAAGAAAGGGCGGGAACTGAGGGATTAAGTCTTAATACACTATTCAAAAAAGAAACTAAACAAATGAAATTAAAATGATCATTCCATTTGGCAAACATATGTAACGTATGGATACCTACAGTTATTGCAGAATGCCTGATATCCAAAGCATAGTTTTCTTCTCCAGGGAGCACTTGCAATTTTAAATATTTACCAAGATCTTCGTTGTTTATTCCCAACTCAGAGAGTCCATAAAGAGCTTTGCCTTCCGTTTTAAGAGTTTCTAAAATGCTTTAATGGAAACTTACACTTATAAACAGTAATTATAGAGAAACAACACAAGCTTAAAAAACAATCAATTAAAAAAAGGGAGAGATTTACTATGGCAACAACTATTTTAAGACAGCGGACGTTTCTATATGCAACTAAAAGTAGCTGCATGGTATATTGTGGCTGGTAATGCTATTTTTTTGTGTGTTCTAGCAGCTATTATATTTATAAGTAAATCTACTTTTCCTGTGGCACTTCACCTTAAAAAGAAACACAAATTCCAACGCACACTCATCTCTTATGCGCAGAACAATACAGTATTTCCGATAAACGTCTTTACTGCATTGTCTCTTGGGTGAGTAGCTTGATATAATGTATTTAACAAAGCACTTGCTAATCAAGTCATTTAAACAGAAACTATCGTAAAAACATGCAATACAAACCTTACCTAAATGAATTATGAACGTCTAGATCGATGTGGAGGCCATTGATATATAAAGCTGCATCTCCAGGTTGAATTCCAAATGACTCTGACAAGTGCTGTTAAACAGAAGAACATAAAATATAACTCCACTTGCATATTTATATATACACATACATGGTATGTTCAACACGTTATTTAAGTTTAATGTTATGATTCCAGGTCTGTCAATGTATAACATCTTTCAATCATGCATTTATGGATGCCCACATCACTTTAGTTGTACCGTCCCTTTTTTGCTCTGTACTACACTGAATCATTGAAGTATTTCACACTGTAGTGTAGAAAATAAGAGCAGAACATATGGAGGTGCACACATCAGGACTCTGTACAGTTTTATAATCATGAAGAAACATAAAAACACAATCATAAAGAAACATAACATCTCATATGCAATACAATCCCAGAAACAGACAGGACGCTATGATCATTTACCATAAAGTTTACATTAATTATCCACATAACAAAAAAAACACAAAAAACAAAACACCAGGTCAGTTTATTGAAATGTATATAAACCGGCTTGACCTCAGCATACTACAATTCACAAAATACCCAGGGGATGCTACAAGGACATTTTTGTAAAACCATGTTCATTCTATGCCATGTCTCTACCCCATTTCCAAAAGCCAAAGTTAGACTCTACACGCTGAAACTAATCGGGCATTTATCTGCAACAGACAGACACTCAGGTGTTGGGACTGTTGGCAAATAGTCCAAACATAGAGCAATGACTTCCTACACACGATCTTTCACAATTGTGCAAATTGCTCTGCAAAACAAGCAATCTTTTTAAGAGCCTTCTAACACAATCCCCTGATTCCACAGTCATTCTAACAGCCCAAGAGTTTGCCTGAGCCCAGTCATCACAATATTTGTGCTTTTAACACCTTTGCAGTTCTTCCATACACTTCATTTTCTATTCCACTTCCATTATCTTGGACGGCAGTGATTCGGTTATGCACAGCTGGAGCTTACAACCCCTGCTGCTAGATGAATGGACTATAGGCACTAGATCTCACATGCCAATTTATTGTCTGGCAATCCTGATGTTTAGAAAGTTTTAGTGCTATTCACTTGGGAAAGCCGAATATAAAAACAACAATAAAACTCATAAGCACTTCTGTCCAGCATGCATCCTTTTAATTATCTTTCCATTGCAGCTATTTACACATTTGAAGATTTCCAGCAAGCCAAATGCAAGGGATATTGCACCACTGTGCCATAGAGAAATGTAATGTATGCATAATGTCAAACAATCAGCTGGGGGTTTAAATATCACCATTATATTCAAATTACAGAGACTTCTCACACAAATCTAAAAGTCTGAAACGGATTTGCAAAACAATAATAATATACATCATAACATTTACATGGTGCTCCGACTCATTTACTGGAGTATGCCCATGATCCCTTAATAATCATTCTTGTAGAATAAAGGTGGTACTTGAAAAAAAAAAAATGTCTAAAGTAGCGAAAAAATTTATTATAATTACATGGCAATTATGTAGATACAAAAGGAACTCAGCTACCTAAAATATCCATGAATAAGAATAACATAATGAAGTGTAGGTTAAATGATACAACTTCTTGAATTGTGTTATGTAGACTCCTGGTCCTCTTTCTTTTTTTTTTTTTTTATTTCTCATTCTTTATTAAGGTTTTTTTTTTTTCATGAATATAAAAAGGAGACAAAACATTAGAATACATATGATACTTAACAACATAAAAACATCTACATAAACATTCATACATGAATATTGTTGTATTTCCTTAAAGCTCATAGAATTAAAGAATAAAAATTTTGAATATTCAAACACTCAGTGTTTCTTAGGAGGAGAGAGAGGTCATGGATTATCAAGGCCACTATAGATCTAAGACAAAGGCCATTGGAGCAGTGCTGTGGTTATATTATATTGATGCACAGGGAGTTTTTAATCTATTATTTGAAACCAATTCTGCCAAATGCACTCATACCTCTCTCTTGAGATAGCTTCTTTTAGAAAAAAATATTTTTCTACATTACTTTGCAAATTTATTTGCATTTTAATTTCTTGCCAATTTGGTAAATCCTGTTTCTTCCAATATCTAGCAATACAGATTTTAAACGCCAAGAGTATATTAACCCATAAAATCTGCTCATTAGTATTAATATCTATAAACTCTAAATGAAACAAAAACCTTTGAGGGGAAAGTTCCAAATATGATCCAAACAATTTCAGATAAAGCTCAGATATTTTTATCTTAAGTTGAGTTAACTTTTGACAATCCCACCAAATATGTTTGTGCGAACCTTGTTCAACATGGCATCGCCAACACCTATCTCCATTCCTTGGATGAAATTTAGCTATACGAGTAGGGACCATATACCATCTATATATAATCTTAAAAAAGAGTTCTTGAAGATTTATACAGTGAGTTGCTTTTTTAGTAAATTGCCATGATTTATACCAAGAATCCAAGGGAATAGTAATTTCCAATTCTTTCTCCCAATGTTTCTGTGCCTTAGACTTATCAAGAGTCTTATTATCTTTAAAAGATTTCAAAATCTTAGACAGAGTTCCCTTAGAGGTACACGAAGTAATAAATTTCAACCAAGGATTACATTCAGATGGTGGGTTTGATATTAGAAAATGTTTTAATCTAATATATTTAAAGATTTCTCTTGACGGTAATATATATCTATCAATCAGAAGAGAAAAAGAAGCCAGATTTTCCTCTAAGTAAAGGTCTCCTATCTGCTTTATTCCTGAAATTTTCCAATTGTCCAATACAAGATCAGGTATGTAAAATAATAAAACATCCAGGGGACAATTTTTTGTAAATGGAGCCCCTTTTACGAACCTCTTTTTGATCTTATAGAAGGAGGATAATATATCTGCAATTATTAAGCTCGGAAAGTTTTTCTTCTGAAATTGGGGTTGGGGTAACCAGAACAGCAAGAAGGGATCAAGATTTTTAAAGTTATATTTTTTAAGATTATATTTCTCTATATTATACCAACCCAGAGAGCTTTTCTCTTTTGTAGAGCCCCAGGCCATCATAAAAGCTACTTGGGAGGCTTCGTATAGTTCCTTTATATCAGGGTAGCCTAAACCCCCAGATTCAATAGGTCTTTTAAGAAGCTCCGAGGGTAATCTTATTATTTTAGCTGCCCAAACAAATTGAGACAGTAAATTTTCCCATTTTAAGATAATATCTTTCGAGACAAAAAAAGGTATTAATCGAAAAAGATATAAAATTTTGGGAATTATGTAAGCTTTAAGAATATTAATACGACCCATCCAAGAGATTTCAAGTTTCATCCAGTTTGCTAGAGAAGATTTTATTTCTAGAAAGAGTTTCTTATGATTTATATCAGCAATATCTTCCAATATAGGTCCGATTATGATCCCCAAATAATCAATTTGATGTGTCTGGTCATTATTTTTAATATACCCATGAACTGTAGATATCTGAGACTCAGAAAGATAAAATGGAATCATCTGAGTCTTTGATAAATTAAGTTTATAATTAGAATAGTGTCCAAACTTTTCTATTCCTTTTAAAAGAGCAGGGATAGATAATAAAGGAGCAGATAATGTTAATAAAACATCATCTGCATATAATGTAATGCTATATTCATGTTTATCAATATTTATACCAAAAATATTAGAAGAATTTCTAACATAAGCTGCTAAAGGCTCAATTGTTAGAGCATATAACAAGGGGGCTAATGGACAACCCTGCCTTGTGCCGTTATAAATATGAAACATGTCTGAGTCTAGGAAAGGACCTCTGATCTTTGCAACCGGAGATGTATATAAAGCCATAGTTAAATCAAAAAAGAGACCTGTTAAACCAAATGCTTGAAGTGTTTCAGCTAGGAACTTCCAATTAACCCTGTCAAATGCCTTTTGGGCATCTAAGGCTACTATAACTGAAGAGATTTTGTATCTATGTATGTGTTCCATGATATTGAAAATTTTACGCGTATTTTCTTCTCCCGCCCTACCAGGAATGAATCCTGCCTGATCTGGATGTATCAAATCTTGTATTATTTGAGCCAATCTAGAAGCCAAGATCTTAGAATATATCTTCACATCTAAATTGATGAGAGATATTGGCCTGTAGTTAGCAACCAGTGAAGGATCCTTCCCTGGTTTAGGAATTGGTGATATACTCGCCTCCAACATCTCTTTTGGAAAGCTTCTTCCAGTAGAAATAGAATTAAAAGATTTTGTTAAGATGGGAGAAATTACTGAATTCAAAATTTGGAAAAATATAGCTGAAAAACCATCGGGGCCTGGAGCTTTCCCTTTTTTCAAATTAAGAATTGCAGTAATAATCTCCTGAGTCATTAGTGGTTGATTTAATTGTATTAATTTTTCTGCAGAAAGTTTTGGAAGATGCAAGGTCTCTAAAAATTGAGCTATATCAGTGGTAGCAATTTTAGGTTCGGGCAAATTATATAAGGTTTCATAATATTGTTTAAAAGCATTACCTATCTGTGTTGGTGATATACAGGTTATTCCGTTATGTCTAATTTTTTTTATTCTAGATGAATCAATTTGTGCCTTCAATCTTTTAGTAAGATTTTTCCCTACTCTATTGTTTCCATAATGCCAACTGGATTTCAATCTTTGCATTATTGTTTCAGTTTTAATTTTAAGTTTAATAATTATCAATTCTTTAATAGTCTCTAACTGCTTCAAGAACTCTCTAGATGGATGTTGTTTATTTAATCTCTCAAGTTTTGCCAATTCAATATATAGATCGGCAAGTTCTTTACCTCTCTGTTTTTTAATCCAGGCACCCTTTTTTATTAAATATCCCCTAAGCACGCATTTTAGGGTGCACCATAAATTTAAGTCTGAGGTCTCATTATTGTCATTCTGCTCCAAAAAAGATGTTGTTTGTTTTATCAAATCTAACTTGTCGGATTCTGTTTTTAAAAGAGATTCATTGAGTCTCCAACGAGTTCTTGTTCTATATTGAGGATTATCCTTGATAGAAATAAATACAGGAGCATGGTCAGACCATGAGATGTTTCCAATTAGAGAAGTAGTAGAGATTTCTAAAGAGTGACCAGGCATTAAGAAATAATCGATGCGTGAATATGATTGGTGTACATTCGAGAAGAAAGAGTAGTCTCTTTCCTCAGGGTGTTGTACCCTCCAGACATCATAGAGGCCGTGTTTAGACAAAGACTCAGAAAATACTTTGGCCCTAGTTTTCAAGCACACATCTGATTTACGATTCTTCGAGGTCTTAGTATCTTTTTCAATATCAATTACGCAATTCAGGTCGCCTGCTATAATCAATAAGCCTTTAGAAATTTTTTCTATTGATTCCATAGCTGAATTAAGAAATCTTGTTGATCCCTCTGATGGAGCATATAGACTAACCAGAGTATAAGTAACGTCATTTATATTGCAGATTAATATAATCCTTCTTCCTTCCTTATCAGCTTCATGATGTATATACTCAAATTTATTTTTAGTTGATATCAATATGGCTACTCCCCGCTTCTTTTTATCTAAAAGAGAAGATGCATAAACATATCGGTATCTATGGTATTTCCAAGCAGATTTTTCTATAATTTGATTCCAGTGTGTCTCTTGAATAAATGCAATATCTATCCCCTCTTTAATTAATGTATCATACAGATATGATCTCTTATATGGAGAATTTAAGCCCTGTGCGTTGATTGTCATCAATTTAAGGGACATGGAAAATTTGTTTTCCCGTCCTCCACCAGCACTGCTCCCTATCCCTCAATCTCCAACTAGAAAACACTTGACAACAACACTCATAAACAAAAAAAACAATCAAACCCAACACACTGTGCAGGAAAAACATTATTCCCGCCCTTAGTGTGAAGAAATTCCTTGAACCAGCAAGGAATGAGGACGTGTTTTAAGGCCAGCGAAGGTAAGGAGCACAATCAATTCTTATTTCATAGAAATAGTATAAACTATATCTATGCAAATATCATATTTAATGAAATTACACAAAACAAACCAAAAAAAAAAAAAAAAAAAAAATTTAAACCTAAAAAATATACATATGTACATATATACCTATATTAATATATAATCATAGATTTTATCAATATATGTACCCGAAGGGAAATTTATATTAATAACTATAATAGAAGTCTCCTTCTTCTCAAGTGATTTGTGCTAATAAATCTGTTACTATCCACCCATATATATAATATATCATAAATTCATATTAGTGTCTTTTAAATTTTCCTATCCTAGTGTCTCAGTTCTAACTTTATGAAAATATCTTATCCAAAAGTTATCAATAGTTATATATCTCTGTGAAATTCTATAAATCCCATAATTATATCTAATATTTAAAAAAAATAAAAAAAAAACAAATGTTTATATATATATATATAAGTATATGTTAATATATGGTCATAGGTTTTTGTATTATATGTATCAAAAAGGAAATTTATATTAATGACCATAATAGAAGTCTCCTTCTCTCAAGTGATTATTTCTACTAACTCTATTACTATTCACCCATATATATAATATATCGTGAGTGTATATCAGTGTCTTTTAAATTTTTCTATCCCAATATCTTAATTCTAACTTGTGAAAATATCTTATCCAAAGATTAATAACACTTTTATATCTCTGTGAATCTCTATGAATCCCATAAAAAAAAAAAAAAAAAAAAAAAAAAAAAATGATTTAAGAATTTGTGATAATCTATATTCTAAATAATCTATTATATCTTTTATGTTATTATCACCCATTTATCAATTGTATCATATCCAACCAATACATTACCAACTTAGTGACTGAACTAAAATTATAACACTTAACACATCATTTCCAAACGGTACATAAAAAAAAAAAAAAAAAAAAAAAATAAAAAATTTCTTCTATAGATTAGGTCTTATATAGTAAGATTCCATTTCAATAAGTTGTCCTTTGCTTGTATAGGATCATTGCAAATATAGATTTTCCCTTGATAGTTAATTCGCAATTTTGTGGGGAAACCCCAAGAGTAAATAATATTATTTTGTCGTAAGCAGGTAGTAATATCAGAATATTTTTTCCTGTGCATTCTGGTTGCACGTGAAAGATCAAGATATGTAGTTAGGGATGCGAATTTTGCAATTTTGGTAGGGTTCCTTCTCATTTCTTTAACTAGATCTTCTTTAATTCTGGAGTTAGCAAAACAAATGATAACGTCTCTAGGTGTATTTGTTTGTGTCCAACTAGGAGGTAGCGGAAGTCTATGGGCTCTTTCAATTAGTATCGAACCGTATTTTGGACAATCTATATATGTTGAAAGTAATTCCATTAAATACGATTCTAAGTCAATCACATCTTCAGATATTCCACGGATTTTAAGATTTTGTCTGCGTGACCTATCTTCTAGGTCTGCAAGTTTAAGATCTTGTCTTGTTGAATCTGCTTTTAATACTTCATTTTGAGATTGAAGCTGCTTAATTTTCAAATGTAGCGTAGAAATTTCTTTTGATTGAGCCGCTAAGGTGACCTTCATGTTGGTCATTTCCTCCTTATATTCTTTGAGATTATGATCCAGATCAGCTTTTATTTTAATATATAGAGAATCTAGAGCCATCATCAAATTGGTCTTTGTAATATAATCTGGCGGGTTAGTTATGCTAATCTCACTTAGTCGATCTGGAGATGATTTAGATGATAAAACAGAGGTATCCATTTGACTTTTGGGAGAGTAGTAGGCACTAATTGGAGGAGGTTTCTTTGTTTTCACCGACATTTTAGATTTTTCCTCTTTATCAGCCCTACCAGATTTGTCACCTTTTGGAGGCATTATCATTGCCCACTTTTATCTGTACGAGAAGAGACCTTGAAGGTCTTTATGCCTTTAAACCAGAATCTTTTAAGGACAAATTAGTGTATATTATATATAGATCCATACACATCAAATTCCAAGAGATGAAAAATATAATCTTCAATAGCACAAAAAAAAAAAAATTTAGCTATTTACACATTTGAAGATTTCCAGCAAGCCAAATGCAAGGGATATTGCACCACTGTGCCATAGAGAAATGTAATGTATGCATAATGTCAAACAATCAGCTGGGGGTTTAAATATCACCATTATATTCAAATTACAGAGACTTCTCACACAAATCTAAAAGTCTGAAACGGATTTGCAAAACAATAATAATATACATCATAACATTTACATGGTGCTCCGACTCATTTACTGGAGTATGCCCATGATCCCTTAATAATCATTCTTGTAGAATAAAGGTGGTACTTGAAAAAAAAAAAATGTCTAAAGTAGCGAAAAAATTTATTATAATTACATGGCAATTATGTAGATACAAAAGGAACTCAGCTACCTAAAATATCCATGAATAAGAATAACATAATGAAGTGTAGGTTAAATGATACAACTTCTTGAATTGTGTTATGTAGACTCCTGGTCCTCTTTCTAAGAATACGATAAAGAGTGCAAACCTGGACCCCTTGCTTATTGAGCCTATACAGTATCAAAACATCAAGCATGCAAGGAGGGGGGGACATAGGTATACACAAGGTTCTGTTATACAGATACATAGCAGATACACATAGCTGATCTAGTCTTCCTGGTTTTCCTGATGTAAAGACTCAAACCTCCAGCAAGTTGTCTAAGATTCAGGAAAGCCATATTCCCATCTCATGTACCTATCAATTCCCTCACTGTACTGTCCTCTACTACTTCTGCAGGGAGGCTGTTCCAATTCTTTACCACCCACTCAGAGGAGACTTGCCTCACGTTTTGAGTCTAAAACTATTATTTCAATCGGAATCAGTTGGGTATGCCAGTGGATATTTTTCCCTCTGTAATGGCAGTTCAAGATACTTGAGAGGGCACTCTTCATGCTTGGCCATGGTTGAATTGGCCTCCACACGACTGTATTTGTTATGCCCACCACTGCCATTTTTCCTTTTACTTGTTTTTTTGTCCAAAAGGTCCCTTTGTTGGCATAGCATAAGATTCGCAGTCGTTTACAGGTTATGGAAACCTACGTCACCCTTTTAAGGCTGAAAATAGAATTGGATTACCAGAGGAATTACATTATGTTCTCTTTGAGATACTACAGTCTTCTTTAGACAAAATTTCTATCTGTTTCAACCACAAATGCTACTTATTTTCACAACAGTTTTAAAATAATCAGAGAACTACTAGAGGCTCTCAGTTTTCCTAAAGTGTCATAAATATCTATTACGGTATTTGAAGAAAAAAAGATCTTATGTGCCTTCATCTTTTTATGTACATCGGCCCAATAAAAGGCATCTGCTTCCACTACAATCTTTATTTTTTTTTTTTGGATTAATATGGGTATGTGTCCTTAAGCAGTAAATATGCTGCTAGTCCCAATAAATATATACAGACAGTAAGCAATTGTCCCATTTGTCACAATCTAATTTAACAAATCTTGTGTCAACGCGTACTTTGATTTAGGTAGGAATGATACCTGTAGCATACAGTAAGCTTTAATACAAAGAACACCTACATATGGAGTAGAAATTAACCTGCGCAGCAATTTCACCCATTCTGCACAAATCGATACATTTCTGCAAATTTAGTAGTGAAATCAATTTGGAAAGTTCCACAGCTGTAATTAAAGATGTGAGCACAAACCTTCTGGTTTTCTTCTATCTCCCTCCTCATTTCCTGATTTAATGCAATTCTGGTTAGTGATCTGTAAAATAAAGTGGAATTAGATGGCTGCTTGACATACACAGAACTCAAACCAGTTTTCCGGGAGCTCTTTGGTTGGGGCAGATATATTTCGATTGTACCATTTTTGTCAAGAGCAAGTATTGCCAGCAGTGGAAGGTTCCCTAACATTTAGAAAAGCAGCATCCCAAAGAACATGAGACTCGGTTCCCCGGCTTCACGGAGTAAGCGCTTTTATTCTCAATCCATTCAATCCATTCTGCATCCATTCTAAAGCATTCTGTCCTGTCAGCTTCACAGTCTGTGCACAATGAAAGCTCCTTCAAAAAGAGCAGTTGCTGATGGTGGTGATGATACCTAAAGGTCCAAGAATATTAAGAAATTCTGTAGCACGAGTGATCAAGCCTGATACACACCCGAAACAATGAATCAATCAGATAACCCCTGGGTCACCACTGACAAAGCCCCCACCACAAAGTAAACACAAGTAGGGTCTAATAATTTGTTATTGGGAGGGGGATTGGGGGTATTCCCCTAGGAGAGGATTTTGGAAATGCTTTTATTAATACATCATCACCCCTCATCCCCCTAGTTTCCTATTTCCATGTCTTCTCTTACCATGTTATTGAAACATCCCTAAATCAAGAAATCTAAACTTTTCTTCCCATCCAATCTCTCTTTCTAAAGGTAAAGAAATGAAGATCGACAGAATTTAGTGTTTCGGGATTAAAAATTAATACTATTCATTTGGAATATGCAGGCTGATATAATATATTTTGTTGTTCTATTTAGCAGTCTGCAAATGCCTATACATGACATAGTCTGGAAACTTCCGCATATTATACACCTGACATAAAGACAGCAGATTGAGAAATTCTCACAGCCACCGACCGTCCCCGTACTTGCTGTCAGATTCGATCACACGATATGAGCGCTTACGTGTAAAGGGATTGAGATACACAAAGGCTCTGGGGCACAGAAGCAGCTAAGTGCAAGTGGCCTCCAAACACATTTGTGTCATGGCCTCCAACTCCAGTCTAGTGAAAGAAGCAGCTGGTCACAAATCTCAAGAGGCAAATTGTGTTCTATAAAAGATTTGCAGTTGTTTATTCTGTGTCAAATGTTCTTCCAAAAATATTAATGATAATAATCACATTCTTTCACACTTTAATGCAATGAAACTATATGTGCGGTTCTATAAAAACATGAGAAACATGTACCCAAGATAACATAAGATCCTCACATACGGCTTAAAACATGGGAAAATCAAGGGTTATTCTTTTCTAGATTCACAAACTCCCCTATTCTCATAGTATACATAGAGGCGATATGCACCACAATTCGTACAACCAGGGCTAAATTGCCCAAAACAAAAGGAAACGGATTACCGGATGTTGGCCTTGTGTATATTTAACTTAATTCTGTAAAAGGCAGAGAAGGAGAATATCCTTTGGATTGCAAGGAAGGACAATGGAGACTAAACTGTCACCTTTAAACTAACTGGATTGTCAGCCTTGTGTGACACTGCTGAGCCTAGTAGCCATAGTATGTCAAGGAGACCTTTAACTTGATTTAAATGTCATGAGTATGGATTTTATAAGACACTCCATGAAAAGGAAACACCTTAATGCTTATGATAGCCAAGTGTCCCATTTTCCTGTGTCCTGGACACTAGAATATGTGTTACCATGAACATATCTCCTGCTTGCCACTGCACATGGGTGGTATAGGGGCAAGAGTTCCAGGGGACAAAATGGCATTTCAATGAAGGTGCATTCCCATTGTTGCTTGAAGCAGCCAAAGTGAACCAAAAAGTAGACTATGGTGGGGTGCAACACTGTACCTTCTCCAAAAGGTAACCAACTTTTTTATACACATTAAGGAATACACACCAAACTTTGTTAGCCGCAGATGCCTAACATTTACAAGAGGCTCTGTGACAAGTGCTCAGCTTCACTAAAATATGCAGAATGGTCAGCCATACTCCTTTCTAAAACCCTATTCATCCCTAGTGAGTGCCTTTTGTTGCATTAAGCCAAAAACGTTTTTTGAAAGTCTCACTTTCCGTCTACATTAGTACTAAACACACAGTTTTACCATGTAGCAGGCAATGGTTCTTATAAGCTGAGCAGATCAGAAAAGAAAGTCTTATATAGAATCCTCATAAAAGGGGTACTGTTTCTTCAGTAAGGCAGCGCATGTTTGTTGGAGATTCTTTATAGTGTCTATAAAATGACCTTGGCAATTCATTCCGTTGAATTGAGATTTTTATGACCTGTTTCTTTGCTGCTTTTGCAAACAACCGCTTGAGGTATAATCTATCTACGCCTTACTTTACTGCTCCATATAGCTCATGCTTAAACATTTTTGTAAGACAATAAATGTAAATGTGCTCTGTAAACCCACAGATGACGTTTGCCTTTTATCAATTTAGCGTATTTGGCTCCTAATTGTGCAATACAGATTTAAAAGAACGTGGTGTATTTTTCTTCTTTCTCCAAAATTACCATTCTTTAGCGTGAGTTATAAGTATGTATGCATCCCGACTGGGTCTGTCGGGGAACCTTGCTTTAAAAGATTCAGGGTTTTGTGGTCAGGCAGTCATGTTGTTGCAAATCTACGATACAGTTAAATCCCCATTGTGTGAGCAACTGAAACAGATAGGTGGTATCGTTATTAGTAATAAACAGAAGGGCTAATGTGGGCACTGGAAGCAAACCGAAATACTTCATGTGCCAGAAAAGGATACAAAAATAATTAAGGTGGCGTTGTAAAGTGCAAAGCAGAATTGTATGTTTTATTCCCTTGTATTGGTCTAAGCATCGTGTATTTCCATATGTTGTTAAAGGGAGTTATATATAAAATATGATTCTGGTGCAAAGGTTAAAAAGTGGTTTTATGACCATAGCAACTGGGGCAATGGCCTAATCAGCAGGAACATTCCATCGGTTGCTATTGTTCTAAGACCACCCAAAGCATGTTTTATGTTATAACTTATTATATGTTAAAAGTGTGCTCATTTCCTACTATCATGAACATAAAGAAGTTCGAATGGGCCAGCTTGAACCAAACATGTGTTTCAGACAGGCCTACCAAAAAGGGAGGAAAGTGAGCCAGCTAACACTCAGACTCTTTATTTTTTCTCGTATCTGGCAGGCAAGCATGCATAGTTGGATTTGCACCACTGGCCCGATCCCCCATTGCTAGGGAGAAACTATAGGAGCTGGATTTCCAACTGCACATAAGACTTTTGTAAAATAAGAAAGTATTAGTTACCATCAGTGGCATATTCTAGCAAAAGCCTAGGACTGCAGGTTATTGAACTCTCTAGATCACCATAGCTCTTAATGGGCTGGTTGGGAAGATCAATGAGATCAATGCCAAGAGCAGCTTCCTGTTTAACTATATCACTGGTTATCACCATATAGCATTCTGCACGTATGATGGCTCAGACATTGCCTATGAACGGGCATACTGATTAAATAAAAAATTCAGACTGAGAATTTGGGCTTTTTGGGCAAACCATCCATGCAAGAGTACCACGCTAGCTTCTCAACAGCCCTATGTTTTTGTGTACAGATGATTCTTTCTCTACTAAACATTGTTCTGCATTTGTCAAGCAGTTATTTTTTCCCATTAGCTTACCTTGCCTTGATAGGAAAATTTTGGCAGATGTCACGCAAAATCTTTAACGCTTCATAGGAAGGCGTGGAGAGAACTTTAGAGGCAGCTTGGAAGCTCAGATCTAAAATAGAAATCCAAGAAACACATACAATTTGCACAGCTGACTAAACTAGTTGAACAATTTAACCACAATGTAGTGTTCTTTAACACCTATTAACAGACTGCTCATAGGAGCTACTTCAAAACACATTTCACGAGACAAGAGTGTTGAGCAGAAACATCCATCCAATTAGCAGAAGATAAAACGGAAAAGGATTCATACTTTAAACTGAGAACATAGTTCTCCTTCAAACTACACCATATTGTCCACAGCAGGAGGTTTGCCATCTTTTTCTATTCCTTTAGGCTTCAGATCCTGTTTTTTTTTTTTTTTTCACACAAACATGATTGAGAGTCACACACAGGTTTGATGACCTAGGACGGCACATTTAGTCTATTGCATATTTTAAATATATATATAAATAGTTAATAAGTTCTGTACCGACACCTTTTGTTAAATTAATATACAGGCTTACCACCTATCCTAAAGTAGAGTGTTCCTACGAAACCGTTCATAAGCTAAAATGGCGTACAACAAATATGCAATGAACTCTGATTCCACTTTTCTTATTTTTTAGTAAAAAAAAAAAAGTCAAAGCAAACATTAGAAAAGCAGGAGATATCTGTATGTGAAATTCCAGGGGTAGATTCCATCAGGGTTTAAATGATATAACTGACCAAACTATGGCTTGGCTTTAAGTCTATTTTTTCTAAACTTCCTAGTGCAAATGATAAATTGGTCTTTGTACCCACAAGTTATTTTGCTTTTGAGAGTACAATGTTGGTTTGGTTTGAGTATCTCATATTCTCTACCAAGACGCTTGAAAGTAATTGCTTCTTTACGGTGCCATCTGTGTCTGTACTTTGGTTCACACAAATCAATATGGGACTTGCTATACATAACAAGGAAAGTTCCCATGCCAGGATTTACAGTGTATACTAAATGATTACATTTTGTCTTGACACATCTGTCGTAAGATGGCATTTAATACAAAATTGTAAATAATGCTCACTTCAGTAACTCTGCTTAACAGAATGAGAGACTAGAGAGTTTATTGTGAGGTCAAGTTCCTCTAAATCTCTGGAAACAGGCTGCCTGCTGGATATCAGAATGTAAGATGCAAAGAATTCAAAATGGAATGATCCGAGTAATATTTTCTAAAACATTACTATTTTCTGGAAATGTTTAAAAACTGTACTTTCATCATTTATGGAACTGTCCTACATTATGGATTCTATATTCTACAGCCTTGGTGTACTTATGTTAGGTATTATATGTGGCCTTAAAACTTTCAGATACTCTTAGCTCAGTAAAACAAGTTTTACATTTTGACTTGAACATAAAAACTACCAGCGGAAGACTGGAATCATTTAGCCAAGTAAAAACATCCGGCTAAGATGCCTGAAGGTATAGCGGCCAAAAAAACAACCGCAGCCCACACACTACCCATTTGTTAAAATATCTTTATAGGCAGCTCATTAAAGATGAAAAAATCCAGTCGGTATAAGTGCTGCCTAAAAGCCCAAGGCTTCTGTAGACACCCTGCTGGCTATATGTGGAACTGTAATTAAAATGTACAGAATTTTCAGCCACAGCTCTTAGAAGTCCTTTGGCCCTCTGTTGCCCTTGTGAGGGCTCCTTTATGCACTACAAGGTTTCTTAGGCTAAACAAAAAATTAACAATCATTTTTAGCAGCATTGTTACATTAGAATTAGTTTGGATATTATGGGAGAAATAGTATTGAAATACAAACAGTTTCTACATAATTTTAGTCTGCCATAAACTATTTAATGCAAGAGAATCAAGACTGGGAAAAAACTAACATACTGCTTATGTTGAACACCATCAAAAAAAAAAAAAATGCCAACATAACAAGCCGCAGATACTACATTAGATTGACAGATGGCCTGCCCAACAACAAATATTAGAATAATTAATTCTGGAGGTTACAGCTGAATGCGCAGGCTCAGGCACTATATGTGTTCAAAGTGTTCTCTGGGTCTAGAGAGCTAGAGACCACAATAAAAAAACGATGACACGATTGTGTTATGTGTCCATATAATTCTACCTCCATATTCTGTCATATCAAATTGGGAGAAAATGTTGACAGCTATGATGTCTATTTAGACCAGCATGCCACTATTCTTGCTAAGTTCACAAAAAAACATAATGGTTACTGCTGTAGAGAAATGACCTGTGAAGCCTATTATCCAGTAGAGAACTGCAAGTCATAGGCACTTTGAACACAATGTAATATACTAATTCAAAAAGAAGAACTGGTTGTAAGGAAGAAAAAAGAAGAAACACAATGATGGATGAAATCATTTTGATCGTTCATACGAAGGTATGCTGAATATAAAAGACATTTGTCAGAGTCCTGGGATGGCTTTATCTTACTCTACATTTTGATGACTGCGCTGTACATCAGGATGCTACTGTGGTGACTTTGGAACATCAGGCAAGACACACACAACAATATAGATAAAAGCTGACAAGCTTCAGCATCCATCTACGGAAAACTATGTCTCTAAGGATAGAGAAATAAGTCAGATGAGGACAGTCGCCCATACGAAGGAAACCGGCTGAATGTCGTTTTTGGCGATTTTGTTTTTACTTGTACGGAGAAGCACAGTCACAGAGGCTCAATGGTACTTTTTCACTTAGACAAAACACTAATTGTATTCTAGTTAGTTAAACAAATGAACGTTAACATATCTGTCATTGCATTATTTCCCCCTTAAGGTCTCTACACAAAAAAACTTACTTAAAAGAACTATCCATATGAATGCTCCCTGCCATCAGTACATGAAGCGGAAGGAGAAGTTAAATAAGTAATAATAAGTCTTGCTCCAATTTGCCATTCATGAAAATAAGGCTGGAGTGTCCCTGTGAACACATATCCTTTCTCAAAGGGGGCTGCTATTCAAAGGTCAGATGAAATTCAAAGTACCAAAAACGTGTTATGAAAGCACTGTTTCAGATAAAACAGAAGACCTACAAACTCTGGTAACTAATAGTAACATATTTGCGTATTTTGGAAGAAATCTAAATTTGGGAGGCTGGGTTCTATCCGAATAAATAAATGATTGGCCTGGGAAACCTGACTGCAGAGCTCTATCGCTGGCTATAACACTTCTCTGTTAAGATATGAGAGGCAATGAGAGTGCTTGGAACAGAGCTTGAGACTGGTGAACATTGATCACATGGATCCATCGGTGAACAAGGATGGCGTCAATTGTGAGGCTGCCCATTAGAATGGGACGCACAGAACAAGTACAAAGGACAAAGCATGTTTCACTTGGGACATTCCTCGTCAAAGCAATGGTTGCAATGGCGTGTTAAGAACCATTGATTATATATGATGGGAGATCCGTTGTCTCAAATAGAATGGCCGTACTCGAATACATACATGATCTCTCTTTAAGACATTTCCTTTATATATAAACTTAGTTAAACTAAGGAGATGGTGATTATTCTTGGAAACACGACTATTACTTATATATATCCTCCAGTGTCCTTCGGACTTGTCACACATGTCCTAGAGGCCTGCTGACTTTCACATTTCTTGCTTAACATCTCAAAAAGAAAGACCTTTATGAATGATTTATCAGATGGCCTATTGTGTGTTATAGAATTCTTGCAAAACAATAGCAGGAAATGTGGGCTTTGTAGGAGGAAATAATAATGTGGGGTATGACAGGCCATCATATACACTGTATTCACATGAACAGTCTGTGAAGGACTAACCTGTGAGACGTCAACAAATACAAATTAAAAACAGAAATCCTTTAATAGTCTATGTGGGTTTCAAATAATAAAGCAACATTCCCTCCCTCCATTTTCTCGACACGCATTTTTCTTTAACAGAGAAAAATGTTAGTTTATGTTATTAAAAATGCATTGTTCTGTAATTGTGTGATTGCCATGGTAACTGTGGGCTGCAATGTGCTTTGGGGAGACATACATTTTAACTTATTTGACATTTAAAGGGGTTATTGTATACAGACTTAAGAGGTAGTTGTGCTATTAAACTGACATTAAAGTCAGTGGGGATTGTCAAACAACACTGCCAGAGCAGTATAATAAAGAAATATTCCTGTAACATGCCCACAACATATCCCGAGAACAACTGAGTTACATTAGAATTTAGAACACTAAATATTAAACCGGTCATCTTTCTCGTGGACCAGTAATCAATATATATTATTTTGCGGTGTCTAGGATGGAATTGTATGAACTTTTTTCCAATTTCCAGTGATTTTTATTTAAAAAAAATATTAATCTTACCTTGCAGCTCCCAGACTTTCAGGGGTAGCATTTCATTGGTGCTTTCAATAAGATGCTTCCGAAACTCCACCAAATTCTCCTTGAGATCAGGATACATTTGTCTAGAAGGAACATGCATTTTATGGGACACTCATATTTACAATCCAAGGCTCTCTTTTGATTCTTTAACACACATAGTATATTACAAAGCTTTGTTCTCAAGACAAAGGAGAGTAAAAAAAACGAAGAAAGGAGAAAAACAAAGTAATGCTATCGCACCGATGCACAAAGCAAAATAGAAGAAAAAAAAAAAACACAGTTTGAATACTTATCACAACCTTACATCAATTTGTCAAAGTAAAATCCTTGTACATCTTCAGATATTCCATCCTCACTTTTTACCGTAGCATTGTTGGCTAAGAATTAAATAAAAATTAAAATGGTAAATTTTCCATTAAACAGATAGTAAATAAAAACTCTAATGAGAAGTTAATTGCTGTAAACAATAATTAAAAACTGTAGTGGTGTAGAGGTACAGGGAATAAATGCCATTTGCAGTTAAAATCAAATTAAAATGCTAGTGTGTGCACAATTTTCTAATAAACTTCAGTTAAGGTAAGCTTGTTAAAGGCACATTCCTGCCATCGTAGGCACTTTAATACATATGATAGCTGCATGGTTTTAAATGTTCATGTTTTGCAAATGCATGGGGGGGGGATTTCTCCTTTTCGCAACCCTAGCTAAAAGAAGTGTAGAAGATGTGTCCAACCGCAGTCAGTTCTGGTGCTGGCTCAGGAAACACCGCGGGCCGTGGGTAGTTCATAGCCATGTGCGCATGTTTAGAAAGCACTCCACCACCATTTACTTCAATAGAGGCACTTCTGGCTGCTCCACTCAGTGGCTAAGCAGGAGGAGGGGGGGGCAGCTGCTGCTGCAGGACTGCAGCTTCTGTGTCCGGTAAGAGCTTCATATTTTTTTGAAGAATGTATATTAAAGTAACCATTTTAATCGCTGGTGTTAATTATGAAATTGTTGTTTCATTTAATTTAACTCCCTGTGTATACAATATCTATGATTTCCCATATCAAAAATTACTGGACAACACATAAAATCTGCCCCATAATCCTCTGCCTCTTGTAGCTGTATTCTGGCACATTTACAGTATGTGTCGATAGCTTTTTCTACATATTTAACTATACAACTAAATTTACGATGTCACACATTCTGAAAGAGTCGGCATTCAAGAGCGGGAGCTCCGCAGGCTTACTCAGGCTTCCTACTGTTAAGTGCGATGCACGTCCTCGACAAAAGGATAAATAAAATGTAGACACTAATTATTCTTTAAAACAACCTAGAACGAAAGCGTACTCCATGTTAGCTACATGTTTACATGTATGCGGGCAGCTGTAGACCACACAAGCGTCTATCCCGGCTAAACATGAATTCTTTATCCCTGACAGCTACCTGTCCAATTGCATTTAGCTTGACAATACCTTCGACTTGCGTGTCATCCATTGCTTTGTACTCCGTGCTTTTAATAGCCAGCTCCACCCCGTATCCAGATAACTGCATTCTCCGTGTGCTGGGATGCTGATTACATGTAAAACGCATAATAGAAAATGTATACAGACGCAATATATTTATTTCCATATAAAATCAACAAGAAAAATGCAAATAAGCATTTGATCCATAGTGCCAACTAGGATAAAAGTCAACATTTTGCTGCTGCTTTTAAAAATGTCACACAGCCAAATTATTCCAAACATTGCCTTCTATGCCCCTGTATAAAAGCAGCCCCGACTAGTAAGCCACATGCACTATAAATTGCTGCAAGACATGCTAATAGTTGCACGCGCACACACACATATAACTACTAGTACAAGATTAAAAGGCATTGTGCCATTTTCTTAAAGCAACTCAACTTCTGCATACCATTTATTTATTTACCAAAAGGAAAGTTGGGGTTTTTAATGCCCTTATTGAACTATTCATTGTGAGGGGCCAACGTGAGTATGTTTCCCCAAGGAGAATGGCCGTGCTGGCCCATTATAGCATATAATTCAATGTATAAAAATACTTTAAAGAAAGCTGGATGATTTAATGAGACGATATACTCTTCCTGCAGCAGAAGCTCACAGGATTTGGACCTTCATAATGTATAGTGAAGTCAGAGAGCTGAAACACAACTCACCTGCAAACGCTCTCTTTAGTGAATAAGCCTAAATGTTTTATCTATGTCTATGCATTCACGTTCTGTGATTTTTGTCCTAGACAAGAACACCCTGAATACTTATCCTATTACATTGTGGTAAACAGACTGGATCATTGTTAATCAACCAGCCAGATATCCTCACTAACAATAGTGTGTCGTGGAACAGACTACATAAGCACTGTCCAATGAAGAAGCTCAGTTTAAGCGGTATCAGGAAAGCCATCCAAAATATCACTATATTTCATGCTCAACGGGAAAAAAACGGGACCCATCGTTTAATGTGCATATCATAGTTATGCATTTATCGATGTTTATTTTACACTTCTGCCCTGCTAAATCATAATATTAAAGCATGTCCGCCATTTATTTGAACATTTTCTTTGTGGGATCTTTAGAATTTAGAACATTTCAAGGTGACAATTTCTAAAACATGCAATACATTATAGAAGGAAAAAGAATCTTCTTAAAACAATAGAATACCCAGCAAAGAATGGCATACAATTAGTTTCCTGAAGACTCTTTTAGACATTCCACAGGAACCTACGGTTCCATTCAAGTTGATACATTGTAACGGTGTGGCCTACATGACCTAATGTTCAAAAAAATGGGCCCAAAGACCTTAACGGGAACAAAGAACAGCATCTGAAAAGAAGGAACATTTGAACAGCATGTATACAACGAGCGCACAGCGAAATTATCTAGGAAACAGATTCTTGCTTCTCAATTCAAGCAAACTGTAATGGACCATCATTTATGGTGCTTTTATCTTACGTTGGTTACAGTTGGATGGCCGCAGCTCATGCCAGGTCTGTCCGATTACACTTATGTCTACCAAGCATGGACAACGTTTGGATCTGACTACACAACACACAGGGGCACCAATAAACTATACCAATAAAATATCATACGATTTGTTAATACATGTCCTTTCAAAGTAATTGTTGCTAGAGAGGCATAGCATGCTAGTTGCTAGAACTTCCCTGTCGCTGATACAAGGACCACACTACCTCTCACCCTTTTCTGTGCCTTATGTTTGTCACCCCATTCCATCGAGATTGTAAGCTTGCGAGCAGGGCTCTCTCCACCTAATGTATCAGTTTTTGTCTTAGTCTGTCAACCCTAGTCTTGTTATACCCCTTGAATATATGTACTGTTAGAAGTGCTGCTTAAATTGCTGGCGCTATATAAATAAAAAATAATTCTGTCAAAGATATTTGGTATCTTTCTTGTCTATTGATCGTATGTTAATCATGGTCAAATCGAAAGGCTTTCTGGAGTCGTATTAAGGAGAACAGATTTTAAATTGATATTTTATGCCATTTTACCTATTCATTGAAGACATTTTGAACAACATTTTTTTTAAAGCTGATTCTACACCACAAAGATGAACCAACATCACACCGAGACTGTCAATTTAAAACAAAAATGCAAACTGAAAGGTTACAATTTGAACAATGCAGCCACACGTACCTGAACGTAGTGCCTTAGTACATAAATGATTTCTTTTTTTTCTGCTTTTTCTGCCAGTATTTTATGAAAAGATGCAAAGTCCTTTGTACCCACTTCTGCATACAGAATAACCACAGGGGCATTCTTGGCAAGTGTTGGAAATGTATGATCCACTTTATACAAGTAAGGTCTTGGTCTTGAGAAAGAAAATAGAAAATTTCCTTGAGGACATCATACAGCTATGTGATATAAACAGACTAAACACACACAAAATGTGGGTGGCACTATACTTGATTACTAAATAAATGTTAGCAGATAACTGCCTACAAGACAATCAACATAATGCCTATGGTTGCCATACAAGCTAAAAACAAATATACAGTGCAAAGCTTCATAAGCAGTTATTAGCTGTCAGCGTACTTTCTGTCGAAAGTATGTTTCACAACTAGTTTTCAACAATATAAAAACAGCACTGTGAGATTAACGGTAGTTCAGTTCCCCCTCTGGTTCAGGTAGTCCTGCTGTGCCATTTTACAATAAACCACAGTCAACACTAGTAGCGCAATAGTCGGGTGCCCAGGGCCGTCAGTGGCCCACATTGGTCGGTCCCTTGTGTTTAAAGGTGGTAGAGGAAGGAGAAGTAATTGTATTGAAAGAAACATGATTTCTTTTGCTATAGGATTGAAGAGAAGTGTGTCTTAATGGGGTCCACAATGTATGGTTCAGGGGTCTGTTTACATTGCATAAAGTGGAAGGCATAACTGGGAACTTTGTACATGAGCTGAACCTTAGACTATTGAAATATTAACCCTTTAACAGCCCATCATGAAGATTCTATTTAATGACAAATGTATTAACCAAATGGATCTTTTAGCAGTCCTCATCGAAACCTTTACTTGTGATTATTTAAAAAAAAAATGCGTAATTGAGTCACCTGTATTCAGGCAGGGATATCACCTATGATATGCTGGCAGCAAAAGCACCAGTTGGCAGTCTTGTACATTATCACAGCAGTGTGTCTTAGGAAGGGGTCAGTTCCAGACTATGTGAACCTGAGAATATGCCCCTTTAGCCTAAGATTAGGGCAAAACCCCCAAGACTCAGAACCCAGTGTAAAGGACACACATATGGTCAGCATATGAGGGATTATATCTGTGAGCAAACACAGTTGAGAAGCGATTTGAGTATCATTTTAGATGTTACTAACAATCTGGCTGGCAGAGTGTGTGTGTATTTCATAATTTCAAAAGTAATTATGTCAAAATGGCACAGTTAACTCACTTTTTTAATCTGTGACTCTATTATTGTTAATAGTATAATCATTGTTTTTAAAGATATGTTTTGAGTACCTTTTCATCATGAGGCAAGCCAACACTAAAGTTCAATAGGTCTTGTAATATTTTACCTTTCAGATGCTTCTTTCAGCAGTTTTTTTATCTGACTTGTTTTGCATGTGTGCTTCCCATGGATCGCGACAAATGCGCCACAGTCTTCTGGAGGGGGTTCATCAGCTGCAATCTAAAATGTAAGTTATTGGCCTCAAATAAGATACTTTAATTACACTCAAACATCAAACTACTACAAAAAGCTTTTGAGCTTTTTGATCTTATAAGAATGTTGAGATGAAAGAAGAGCAAACGAAAGGACCCTTGCCTTTCCCTTAAAAATGTAAGAAATTTGGAAACAAAAAAGACATTTGAAATATAAATATATACAGCGTAACATTCGATAATATATCGTCTACTGGCAAAACACAAAAAACGCGGTAAACATTAACATCTAAGCAATGTTTCGCTACGTTCATGCTGAATACTTCTGACTAGTTAGTGTTCCCGTTCAGGAGCCATCACAAATGAGCATTGATTATAGGAGGTATAGTCTGGCATGAAGAGGTAGCCACCCACGGTACTGCATCCCAAATGTAACACGATGGGTCAATGGCAACCTACAACAGGACCAGAATCCCCGTAATATAGAGCAGGCATACATATAGCGGAGCATTTTTTGGAGCACTGCAAGTAGCAAAAGGCAGAGGTTGAGCCAATCAATGTTTTGCTAATTTCTAGCATTCCCTCCCATAAACACCATTAACTTAACTTTAATTCACTTTTGTCCTATATGTTTAGGGGTTAGAGCACCCATGCTTTCTACAGTTAAGGGTCATGCGGTATATAGATCTGGCCCACAGTACAATAACGCATGACATATACTCAAAACAAGAAGTCAGTAGTTGATAACTCAAGACAGGCAGCATTTTAATGATATCTAGAAAAGTCAAGACCAGGGAATAGGTCCATGGTTTTGTGGTACTAGGGGCTGCTGTTCTTGGTGAAACTAATCCTGTTGGACATAGCATCACAAGATTTAATCTCCTCCGTATTTCCTCCTAATCAATTGCCCACAACTTTAATAAATCATGTTGGGTTATTATAGCTATGGTAAATGTCCTAAGGGGGAGATAAGCCACGTGGAAGTGTTTTCCTTCCTTGTTTCTACATGCCTGCACCTACTTCTTACCGTAGCATACAACAATGTAATTTCTAATTCAATCATTAATTTAGTTGGTGATAAAGCCACTTTTATAACTTTGCATTTTACATAGGGAAACCTCATTGCCCCCAAATAACCGTGAAACCTTCATGGATCGGATGCTGGGTACCATTTGTTCTTCTTCTACTGGCTTACTATAAAATAAAAAGCTTAGTGCTACTGGGAACACTGACTAATTGCTAACATGGATATACTTTATACAAATCCAAAACACAAAAGGGTATCTCAGGTAAATGTAGCTGTATCCCAACTTTAAATTTGGTCTCTTTATTTTCTCTAAGCCCAAATTTACACAAAAAGCTGAACAGATTTACAAATAGAATGAATTTAAAAAATATCAACACCTCCCACTCAGCATATCCATTAGTAGAAAGAACACATGGGAGTTCCGAAAGGAAGAATAAGGAAGAACACAGATTTAAGGAGCGATGAACTAAAGGGAAGGGAGCAGATATATCTAGGAAAGGATGCATTAATGGCAAAATATAATGGAATAGAATATCTGAAAGTGGGCAACTTTCACAAGCAGGGAGAACACCACAATTTTTCAATGGATATTCATACAATTAATTAAAATAACCTGCAGCTATATTATTAACAACAGATAATTTGTTAGACCAAGGACAGCTTCCGAGTGAATGCAACAGGTTTTGTATAGAGTTAATTATAACTGTCTATTCCATGGTGCATTTACTTGGGAATCGATAACAACTTCACAACGCAGGCCAATAAAAGTTTACGTTTCATAACTGATTAATATTTTCTGCTGGAGTATGTGGTGCATTCAAAACTTTAATAAATAAGCTAAAATGTGTAATCACAAAAGCACAGAGATAAAAAAAAAAAGAAATAAAGCGTGGTTCTAATTTTTAAAAGGTTTGCTGTCATGTGACGTTTGTAATTTAAAACTTACAAATCATGCAATACGACTCAGCTTAAACAAACTTGGAATTTGGTGACGGTGCAAACATTTTGGCCATCTAAACGTGAGAGTAAAAGTGGATTTGTACATGCAGCCCAAAGTGCATGTAAAGGAGGTGTCTCAATTTAACATGGATTTTAACTTGATGAAGGCTGACTTTCAGGAACACGCAAAGAATAATCTCACAGAACCCCCATAAAGGACAAACTTCATTCTGGTCGAAAGAGAAACTACCAGCACTTCTATGAGTTGCTGAACTCATCTGTAGAGATTTTGCTGGGATTTGACCCTATAATGGTTTTCTTCAGAAAACACTGTATATTGGTTTAGTTAGTAATTTGTTTTTCTGTTTAGAAGCGACTCCCCACTTTGCAAACCTAAGCTTTCCATCCCACTGTGGGTAAAGTATGGTGTCATCCAGGGGAGAGGGTTGTGCACAAGTGAATAACAAGGATTTCTACATATGCAATATCACCATCCTTGACTAACAATGTCTATACACTGACTGTGTAACAGATGAAAAGGGGCGCTACAACGGATGTAACGTGATCAGACGGCCAGTCAAAATGACAAAATTATTAAACAAAACAATTAATGTGGATGCTTAGAAATTGATCAGGTAACATTTTTCTCCTTTATGTCTATATAACATGGCTCTACCAGTGCTCACAAAGCAATAAAAGATTTTAAAGTGTGTGAAGCCTACATCAATGTTTTCATTCACCAACATTATCTGTAACATTTGCAATACTTGCCATTAACAATGTTAAAGAGGCAACTAATTGCCGTCACGTATCATGCCCAGATCACTTAATTTACTTTGTAGGTTGAAAACATATTTTTACCTGTTGAAACATTTGGATGGCAGGAGAATAGGCTCTTATCGAGAAAGCAAATTTCAGCAAGGTGAGCTGCAGATCAGACAGAAATTGGCCAGCCTTCTTTAAAATCAAGTTATAATATGAAGACTCGGTACCTAAAATGTAATAACATTCTTTAAAATGTAAAAACAGCAGAAATATGTTCATACAAATAAGTATCAACACTGAATGCAAGAGTAAGTAAATACAATCGGGTTGAAATGTACCGAGACCAAGGGGGGTTTTCTACAGCCTTTCAGCAGAAATGGCGGATGTTAATCCAGAGAAGAAGTATGTGCATAAGCAAAACAAGCTTTAGATTATCCCCAACACAAGACTAATATCCAAGTTAAGCTTGATTTACATCGAGCAGAAACACCGCTCTTAGCTTCTGTCAAATTGTGGGCTCCAAATTTTTAATCTTCTCCTTTAGAACGAGCCCGAACCCAACAGTGACTGGAAGAACAGTGCAGCAAACCTTTAGCACAGCAGTAGAGCAGAGACAGTTTAACAATCTTACAAGATCCACAGCCAGATAGAGAATAGGTGATGATCATGGGAGTTGAGCTTCTCATGGCTACTACACATGGCTTATTAATAATGTATACGTTTTGCATTTTAATATACAAACAAGTAAACTGTCAACGGCTGACAAGAGGGAGTCTCCAGGTCTTAGTTGCCCCAGCAATACATATCAATTTTTATTCAGTACATGTTCCTTTCTACCTTTCACCTATGGATTTCTTGGTACAAACGTTAAGTGAATGCTAGTGGGTAGTAAACCTTACTCATGTGCAAAAAATATTTATTTCGTGTTGGTCGTATGGCTGATGCTGTATCTAGATGCAAAAACAGCTACTTAGAAGGAATATACAAATTATTGCATAAGGCCACTTTAAAAACGATGAACATTCCATGTCCTTTCCAACCATTTCAACGTTAATGACATCTCCAACTTAATATGTTTCTTCTTTTATTGAGGTTACCCAGGTGAGCTAGTGGAGAAAAAGAATCTTTGTATCTTAAAGCACATTTCTCTGCAAAGCCTAATGATACTGAGGGGCGAGAAACAATGCCATACTGTGATTATGATATACTTCATCATTAAGCTGTTCCGTGCAGCCTAGGAACAGATTATAAGGTTCTGAGGAAGAATATGCAGAGCTATTTTTGCTCCCTCTGGTACATAATAACATATGGCGGTTTTAAAAAGGCGAGAGCTGTTTGCAGTCCACCTTTGGTAGCTACACAAAATCAGTGATTGTGTCAATATGGGTAAGTGATTGCGTCAATATGGGTAGAAACGGAAGAGCTTAAAGCATAGCTTCAATTTAATTCTATTCATGAAACCAGATTAGCGATCTAATTATGCATGAAAGAATATGTAGGAAATACAAGTATGAAGTGTTATACATTTATTATGGAAAAAAAATAATTCAATGGCTACCTACTATTTAAACCCATATATACACGTTAAAAAAATTGAAGTATTGAAGCTGCCCAATGTGAGTCAGGTATTGCAATGTTTTGTGTATATATATATATATATTTATATATATATATTTATATTATATATATTATATATATTTATATTATATATTATATATATATATTATATATATATAGATATATTATATATATATATTATATATATATATATACCGTATTTGCTCGATTATAAGACGACCCTGATTATAAGACAACCCCCCAAAATCTGAATATTAACTTAGGAAAAAAAGAAAAAGCCTGAATATAAGACGACCCCAAAGGAAAAAAGTTTTACCAGTAAATGTTAATTCATGTAAACTATTTTTTTTAATAAAAGCTATGATTGAGAAAAATATTTTTTTTGTTTTTATTTCTTGTATTTTCCAACCTGTCCCCCAGTTACGCACATCTGCCCCCAGGCTTGCCACTCCAATATGGCACTGTGGCCCATGATATGCCTTTTAACCCTCTATATGCCACTGTGCCCCATGGTATGCCTTTTGACCCCCTATGTGCCACTCTGCCTCCAGAAATGCCTTATACCCCTATATCCCATTCTGGCATTTAGGGGGTTAAAATGCATATTATGGGGCAGAGTGGCATATAGGGAGGTATAAGGCATTTCAGGAGGCAGAGTGGCATTAAGGGAGTTAAAAGGCATTGTATAGAGCACTCTGCCTCCAGAAATGCCTTATACCCCTATATGCCACTCTGGCATTTAGGGGGTTAAAATGGATATTATGGGGCAGAGTGCCATATAGGGAGGTATAAGGCATTTCAGGAGGCAGAGTGCTCTATTAAATGCCCCCTTAACGCCACTCCAGAAATGCCCTATGCCCCCATTTAACGCACACACAAACACACACCCTATACCCCCATTTAACTAACACACACACACACATAAACTCTCTCTCTCAGCCCTCTCTTACCGGTGCTTCCAGCCGGGGCAGCGGGCTGACGTCGCCTTCCGCTGCAGCCAGAAGGAGGTGGAGTTGGCAGCGGGGGTTTGTATGCGTCCATCGCGTATACTTTCCCCGGCTCCCCCCCCGGTGCGGGGAGCTCTGATCTCTGACAGTCGGGGAAGGTCTACGCGACGGACGCAGACAACCCCCGCTGCTAGCCACAATTCCTTCCGGCTGCAGCGGACGTTGTCTACGCGGATCGCGTAGACGTCAACCCGCTGCCCCGGCAACACAGCAGGAAGCACCGGTAAGTGTGTGTATGATTGGGGGGGGACAGGAGGATCCAGGTCCCGTGCAGCGGTGCGGGGGATCTGGATCTTAGTCTCCTAATCAGACCTCTATTTGAGGTCTGATTAGAAGACAACCCCGATTAGAAGACGAGGGGTATTTTTCAGAGCATTTGCTCTGAAAAAAACCTCGTCTTATAATCGAGCAAATACGGTATATATAGTGTTCAATTGACGCAGAGAACAAGAATGGGGAACATGTACAATCTGACACTTCTGACATACATAAAATGTGATGTTTTTGATTGGACATTGGTGGTCACATTACCCAAACATACATTGTTCAGCCCCATCCATATTTTTGGTTTAAGATTATATATATATAGGATATGGCCCCTTAAAAGTTATGCAAAGCAATATTTTTTAAACAACAGTCTACATGCTATCAGTCTACACTTGCATTTTCGTAAGGAACCATTTTACTGTTTCTTACCTTTGTTCTTATAGATTGATAACTCTTGCACCGTTCCCAAAAACTGCCAAAATTTCTCGTTTCCTTCTTCTGCCATAAACTCGCTACAAGACAAAAAGAATCCTCGTCATCTTCCAAATACTAATAGTGAGAAACTACATGCCGCTACAACGTAGGTAAAAGGTAAGCAAGCCATGTCAAAACAAAAATGTCTCTATTCTCCACCCTGTCCCTACTTTAGCTCACACAATCCTAGCAGTTACAACATAAATTCTATATTAATAATCATCACAATTTGAAGGGATCGGGTCAAATTCTACAAATTAAGGGACTTTACACATGGAACAAGCCTTCTTTTCTTCAAGTCATCGGGAGTTTGTTTATAATCCTAAAAATGTTAATTTTATATATATATATATATATATATATATATATAGTAATTTAATATCAGACCCAGTGCTTCGCGGGATCAGTGCCACTCACTTTTTAAGGTGATATGGGCCATTCGGTTATCTGCACCAAAGCTTAACACATTTTTGCTATAGGAGCCAAATAAATATAAAAGGGAAGGTAGTGTGATCCCAATTAATATCAGTATATAAAGAACTGTAGCAGGTATAGTAGATAGCAAATAGAAATAGCGATTTAATGGCGGTTTATAATGTAAGGTATTGTTGGATCTCAATGAACGCCTACATTTTGCCAAAATAAATATATATTAGCACTGGGTGTTATCAGAACTTATTAGGGACACACAAAATACACAGTCGTTTAACATGTATCACTTCTTGTTAGTAAATCACAGTAGCCCACCACTGTAATACCCCATGATTATTGCCCCAGCTAATACCACACCTGGCCTCCAGTAATAGTGGGGTGTCTGGCCATTTGGCAGCTAAACTGGCGGTCACTCCTTTGGCTGAGGTCTGCCCCATAAGAATGGGGAATGCGGAATAAAAGCACCAGAGGATATGCCACAAAAGCATTGTTTCTATTTGGTTACGGTGAGATGCAGGAACGCAGAGCGGGTTCAATGACCGCGTACTGAGGGGTAGACAGCCCCTGCAATGGGGAATTCGCAAAACGGGAAACTCAGTGTTAACGGAGAGATATAGCGGACTCGGTGCCCGCCCTGCTCCCTCACACAGCCTATAACTCGCGGCTTAGTCTCCGGTTCATAGCCCGCCGCGAAGGATGCTCAGCTCCAGCTTTCTCCAGCCAGCCGCACACGCGCTTCCGGGATCCCCCTCCACTCTCGCTACGTGACGTCATGTTACGGCTTCCCATTGGCTGTTAGGAGCCGCTATCCTCTGCTCTGCGCCCAATGGGAAAGCGGCAGCTGTCAACCCGCAGAGCCCCTCTACATAAGCGCTCTGGGCCCGGGGGGATTGGACACGTTGACGGTCGTCGTGGGAGTCCGAGTAATGGGAGACGAACGCACGTTAATAAAGCGACGATTGAGAAGGACGCGCTGTGCCTGCATTTCGCCATAATTATATTCCGCTAAATCTGTGTGTGGATCCCGCGTGTAATAATGACCCTGAGCAGGCCCGCTTAGATAACACGCCTGCTGCCTAACGTTGTGTTTACTAGCCTAGCGGATCTGACTAGCCAGCGTCCCATTGGAAGTTATATTGTGAATTAGGGCGCTTTCTTCTCCAGTGTGGACCTGCATACATGCCAAGTGTCTTTAAGGCAGTACCTATGAGTCCCAAACCCTTCTTTCCTCTAATGACCCTTTATTACAGGAGCTCAGAATGTTTACTGGGAAAGGGTGTCTCACAGTGTTCCACAAGTCCCCTTTTTGTACCTGCACCACCTTATAGATTGCAAGCTCTTTGAGTAGAACCCTCCTAACGTGTTCATTCTCTAAATCCAAATTGTTGTATGCAAGTCTGCTTGCTATGCTTTATTATATTACTTTGTAAACTAACATTTTAATTCTTTTCCCTTTATTCACTGTTCCCAGTCCATTGTGGATAGAGATTCCTTTTCTATCTTACAGATGCCAGTTATGTCATGTTGACGTCACTGTCCTCCCAATAAAGCTTTTTAATATTACTTATTTTCATTTATTTTTTTTGTTAAATATTTTCTTCTTGTTTACGTATTTTCTCCATCTTTTCCCCCTGCACCAATTACACTGCGGTCAGTCAGTATAGAAATGTAGCAATGTCTAGAATGAGCCAGTAGTGGTAGCAATCAGAAATCCCAGCAGGGTCTGGACAGACCCTCCTGAATATTCGAGTGTCAGCATTGGCACATACAGGAAGAAAATGCTTGATCAAGTAATCATGCATTCATATAGGAACGGTATATCGGCACTCCCACATTGGCGCCATTGCTCCGGATCTATCTTTTTTTGTGGACATACATTCATAGATACATACATACATACATATCTATAATGTTTATGCAAAAAACAGACAAGTCTCAGTGGTGCTGCACCTCACAACTAAATGTAAAAAAGGCAATATACGTAAATGTATTAGTGGCAAAATAAATGCAATTAAAAACTCTCAAAGGTTCTACAGGTAACCTGAAGTGTTTTATTCTCTCCTGGTTTTAAATATTCCTGAGAAATGCTAGGTGTTACTCTCTAGAATGTTATTGAAGGTCATGTTATCTTTAATAATATTCTATAGAGTTATGTCTATCTGTTGTGCAGTCAGTTGGATATAATTCCCTTGATAAATTCCAGAACAGTATGAAACTAATGCTTTTGAATAACAATCAGGATAACATGTTTTTTACCATCACTATTGATAACTAGCATAACTAGAAGCCACAGGGCCCTGGTGCGAAAAATTGCCCTGGGCCCCCAACTTCAACAACTGGTCTGTGCCTTCTTTGCCTCTTGCCCCCCCCCTTCCAACATACAACAAATGTCAGAAGTGCCCTTTCTAAACTATTTTGAACCTGCACGGTGAGACAGGAAGAAGAGGTCGCACCAGGCCCCCTGTAGTTACGCCAGTGAGTGCAACATTTGTACACACTACAGCACACAAATTAATGACTCAAGAGGTCAGGCAAAACTGGTCCAGAGTAGTAACTGATAGCTCACTGTCAGCTTCTTTGAAACAGACATTTAGATTAGGGTAACACAAGACACTTATCAGAAGTATCCCATATCTAAGTACAAAATAATTATTTTTTTGTTTTTGTGAAAGAGCAGCCTGGTACAAATGTGTAACTGCTTTATTTAACATGGGCATTTTTAATTTGCCTGTGGGGACATTCTTCTTGAACACAAAATTGTCATAAAGAGCACTGGGCTCGATTCAATGTTGGAAATAAATCAAGTAAATGGTATTCTTGGAAAGAATAAACTTTAAAGAAGCAGACATACTGTTTTATCTTTTTTTTCAATTGCAGTCTATTTAAGGATTGCTATTTGATTGCTAACGTTGTGGGAAGGGTTTGGGGAAGGCCTTTCCGTGTGTCAGCATGACTGTGCCCCAGTGCACAAAGCATGGTCCATAAAGACATAGTGTGGTTTGATGTGGTGGAACTCAAGTGGTCTCGATGGAGCCTTGACCTTAACCCCATAAAGCATATTGGGAATTATTTGGAATGCCAATTGCAAGCCAGGCTTTCTCATCCAGCATCAGTGCCTGACCTCACAAATGCTTTACTGGATGAATGGGCACAACTCCACAAAGAAACACTCCAACATCTTGTGGAAAACTTCACAAAAGAGTGGAGGCTGTTATACCTGCAAAGAGGTTTTGAAATGGCATGTCCAAAAAGCTCATATAGGTGTGATGGTCAGGTGTCCACGTCCTTTTGGTTACAATTATTTGCTGGATTGAGAAAAATTAGGATTTAGTGTGTTGGATTTTTTTCCCATCTAAATTAAGCTTTGACGCTGATATAATGGGCTGTTTTGTAATTGGTGGCGCATTCTAACGAAACCCAGCCCCTGACACTGCTGTACACAGGCTTCTGAGTGATGGTTCATTAGCCACTTGTGGAAAGTTCCTGTTATCTTGTATATTGGATAGCTGGAATTTCTCTATGCAGAATGTTGCCTCCCAGCTTTCGGTGTATTTGAACATGTATCATACAGTGAGCATTAGGGTCCCTTTACAAAGAAAGGTGATACCCTTGAATAGCCCACAACAGTTACCAGGCATATTGGTGAACCATTCCTACTCATAAGTCTTTTTTTGCAGTTTTACATGTATATAAATTGTACACAGCTAGAGCCAATGGGAAAAAATACCCAAAATATATTAATTCAATTGTTCTAATTTAGAAATTGCCCTATAAGCCTAGGATTTCCATCTATTTTTTCCATTTAAGGGCAAATATTACAAGCTGCACATCACGTTTTCCTTCAAATTTCGCATGGGGGGACCACCCCATAAAAGTATATGTTGCTAAAAAGAAGACAACCCGGGACATTTTACTAGGGCTATTCTTCCGCTTTTTCACTTTTTAGGCAGCCATATCATACCCAATCTTTTTCAAACTTTGTCATAAGTTTTTTTATTTGTGGTTTTCACACAAACATTGCATGTGGCTATTTCTTGCCCAGAAAATAAGCGACTGTAAAAAAAAAAAACCCAACACTATTTATTTTGTGTTTAGCAGTATCTGAATTGTACCTGAAATAAAAAAGCAGAGGTTTCCATGAAAACATAAAATTCTACGAATATGAAATGATTGGAAGAAGGTCTCTGTATACCTCAGCAGGTTTGTGCTTTAATCAATAACCCAGCAATGGACTAATGAAAAACAGCCAGAGCAAGTAATTTGGTGAGATTTTTTTAATTTTCGATTGAAAAGATGGATAATTCACAGTGCTGCAACTGATTTTTTGTTTAAATGTGTACTTGAAAGACTAATTTATAAGCTTTTATCTGTTTCATGGCGAAACTCCAAAATGTGTTATAGTCTAAGTCAAAGCAAAAGTTGGTTAGCGTTTTAATTTTATGTATTGGAAGACTCTATTGCCAATGATAAATCAAGTAATATTTGTTTTAGGTCGCTCGCCCAATATTTCAGTGAAATTAAATGATTATTCTATTGACGTGCAGTGTGCTTTTGCAACATTTGAGTCATACTGAGCTTTACCAATGAAAGTCGAAACATCAAACATCACTTCCAATTTTTATTGGAAAAATAAGAGAATCTTATCACTAAACAATGGCAAAAAAGAAATAAGTCTGGTGGGTTCTAGAAATCACTAAACAGCCATACCAGCACAACGTAGCAGAAATAAAAAAAATGCAAAATACAGCTCCTGCTACTCTCAACATAAGGCAAATGTCTTTCAAACAATTATTTATATAAGTTAAATCAACAGCTCTCCATCTGGTGAGGTGTGATATGCCACTCTGTAGTGCTTGGCCAGCAAAGAATTTGCCCAGTTCTCCACAAAGCTTTCACCTCCTTGTCGATGTCTTCTATCTTTGCATACACGTCATGCTTAAGTGTAAATACTGTTTTTTAAATGATGATTTCATGTATAGACGTAAACAAAGCTATCCATCCCTACCTGCAGGGGTGTAACTAGAAACCACAAAAATTGCCCCCAGGCCCCCAACTTCACCAAGACTCACAGTTCCAACTTTGTGCTAAACAGCTTGTTGGTGCCTTTTGCTCCAAGCACCTTATTGGTGCCATCCTAACCCCAAACAGCCTGTTTATGCCATCTTTGCACCCTCAGACAGCCTACCTGTGCCATATTTGCCCAGATAGCTGGTCTGTGCCATCAATTTGTTAAGCAATTACGCTGTTTGGATGCCCTGGTATGTTATTTAATAAAGGTAATTTGATACTACTCACATCTGGAGTGCGGGACCTGTGTTCTTTTCTGTGCTGTGCTATTATTGCCCTCAAACAGCTTGTATGTGCCATCGTTGCCCCCAAACAACTTGTGGCACACATATGTAAATACACTTACACAAACTCATACTCACTAACACACACGTGCACATTCATTCTAACACACACTCCATCTCACCCCACTTACACATCCATGCTCACACACAAACACTTACACATCCATGCCCACACACACAATTACACATCCATGCTCCCACACACACAATTACTCATCTATGCTCACACACACATCTATGCTCACACACACAATTACAAACTTTGCTCACACACAATTACACATCTGTGCTCACACACACAATGGATCCTGTTACATCTGGTGTAAAGTTAATACAGCATTCCACAATAAGAATATCATACCGACAGTCAAACACAGTGGTGGTGGTAGTGTGATGGCCTGGGGGTGCTTCAGGACCTGGGCATTTTGTCACAATTGATAGAACCATGAATTCATCTCTCTACCAGAAAATCCTGAAGGAGAATGTCTCGCTGTCAGTTTATCAGTTCAAGCGCAGTTGAGTTATGCAGCAGGACAATGATCCGATGCACGCAAGACCACCTCAATGGCCACCTTTTGAATGGCTCAAAAGAAACAAAATTAAGGTTTTGGAGTGGCCTGGTCAAAGACCTGACTTGAATCCGATTGAGATGCTGTTATCGTTACACTTGATTGCAGTTGTTGCTGCCAGGTGTGGCATAACCAATTACTAGGTTTTGGAGGGCAATTACTTTTTCACATGGATGATATCGATTTTAAAGCTTTACCTTCTATAAATAGAATGATCATTTAAAAGCTGTGTTGTGTGTTTACTCACGTTGTCTTTGTCTTATATTAAAATTAGTATAAAATTACGGCACTGTATCTGAGAATAATGTTATAGGGTATCATTCAGAGCAAGGGAATACTGCCTCTAGGCCTATCCAGCTATGTCATTTTTATTTTATGTCAGTGTTATATTCAGGATAGCCATATGCCTATCCTGTGTTTACATTCCCTCACTGTATTAACCGGATTTTGCGTCCGCATATGACCCTCACTTACTAGTTCACATTAATCTATGTAGTGGATATTAAGCTCTGTGGTTTAAAAAAAAATGCTTGCATAAATACATTTTCTTTTTTTTTGTTTTGTTTTTTTGTCTTTTCCACAATGTCTCCAAAGTAAATGGATACTTGGTATTCTTTTTAAATCTTCATCTGAATTATAATCACTATTTCCTCTGACATCTAATTTCTAAGCCTGTGGAGATGGTTCAGATTTTCATTGAACTGTACATTGCACTATTAAAAAGAGGCCGTATTATTATAATTTCTTATGACAGCTAATATCAGTTCAGCCAAGTCTGTGGTTTACAAAGACTCCTATGCAATCCCCTTAGACACCTTCCAGTGCCTGAAGTCACAATGGGAGCCATTTAGTAATCCCTCTTCTAGAACTGCCTGCAACACCTTTCTCTACATTGCATCGTAAATGCTTCTGGCATTAAACAATATGACAGAAGTAGATCAATGGAAGCCAGAGAGAATTGTTATTCCCTTTATTATCGCTATACCTTTCACGGCACTTGAATTCTAACCAAATCTATGTATAATTACAATATAAGAATGATAGTACCAGGTATTTATTATGATATTACATTGCGGCACGTTAAAGTCTTACAATATAGATGACACTAAGCAACATTTGGCTATATAGTGTGATAGAATCCCCGATGTTTATGTCTCAGATAGGTGATTTTACATTTTGCTGGGTTTACTTTTATCTCCCTGATGTAGACTGGAAAAACCAAGCAGGTGGGTCAGCCAGGAGTTGAGAGATCCTATATTCTTTATAAGGACTGTATCTTAGGCAATTTGTAGAAGAACAAGAAGAGCCAACAAGACAAGTTGTGCTTATTGTATTATTTACAAAACAATTTTGATTTTGAATGTCACTGTTGGAGAGTGTGATTTCATATCAGGGGTTGCATTGGACTGCAGTAAAACAAAGGTTTTAGATTTTAGAAAGGCGTATTTTTCTAAAATGGTAATATATATAGGTGGGTCTTTGATGGTCTGGACATCTTTAGAAGGAGTTGAATTATTTCAGAAATGTCTTTAAACTTGCCAGTAAGACTAGAAGAAAAAGGAAACCACTGTAGTACTCACAGATTTGGCACATATTGAAACAAATGGGTACAAGGACTAGATACTCAATGAATAGGTATGGGAAATTATCAGTACTGATCTTTACCAAAAAAAGCTACTCCCCCTCAGGCTGAACCCTTAGGTTTGTGGCGTTGCCTGGACTTAGAGTTGGACAAATCAGAGAATCAAGCAGCTAGACAAGATCAGAAACAGAAGAAGCTTTTGGAGCGAAACGCGTTGTGCGTATTGCCGAAAACAGGAGGGGAAGAGCCGCACACTCAGAAGTCCATATGAACTATACGCATTAGGCGTGTAGCAAAGCTTCCACAACACCAAGCGGAAGTAACAGGACGTTTTATACCACTTTTTAATGTAAGCTACCAGATGGGTTGTTGGGAAGATGTGGCCATCTACAAACCAGAAAGTCTTGTTTCAATTTTTGGGGAATTAATCGAGACAATGTTAAAGGAAAAAAATGTTACGTATTTGGAGATAACTGGTTTCCATGTGTTTTCTGCAGAGAGATCTTATCAAACGGATCGAATGTATTTTTGACAGGGTAACTGAAATAGTAAACCAGGGAGGAACAGCTTATCTAGATTTCAGTAAGTAATTTTACACTGTTCTTCATAGGAGGATAATTAATAAATTGCCCATTCAAATAGTTGAATGGGAAAGGCAATAGCTGAGTGACAATAGAAAGAAGATTGTAATTAAAGGTCTTGTTACTAGTAGCCTCGAGGATTAGTACTGAGACCCATGCCCTTTCTTTTTTTTTAATATAGACGTTTATTGAGGGAATACTTGTTTTGTCTGTGCCCTCTGTACCACTCTGCTTGATGATACCTTTATTCAGACTAATTTAGTAATTAATGATATGTAGATTGTGGTTGGGCACAGTGAACATTATTAGTTATTTTGCGCCATCAGCAGCCTCTGATTTTGTAAAAGAAGACGAACATAAAATAGTGAGATGTGCTGGGGAGATAAAGATTATGACCTGCTCAAAATCAGAGAATCTTGCAAATTAAAATGTAATTAATTTTGATTCTTCTGCAATGTGTTTTTATATGAGTCTAGTGATACAGGTATTGTAACTGCTACATCCCTCTTAGGTTTCCATTAACGTGGATGTTGCAGCTCTGATTTTCCATGCAAATAAATATTGAAAATCAACATATCTCCTGAAACGCAGCCAGCGGACTGCGGATTTTGTGTTTTTGGTTTATTCAAATGTAAAAATCAATCTAGTCTTACAATGATTCAGAACTTAAACACTATATGAAGAGAGTAAATTAACCTTTATTGCATCATCAGGGTTGATTTTTTAGAACTTCTGAAATATGAAATAAGATTATGATTAACAAAATTGCTAAGTTTGTTTTTACAGTCTGTGCGGCACTATCAATACAATTCCTCTTTGCTTTACGTTTTGTTAGAATGGTCAGATGACCGTATAAAGGGTTTGTTCGCGAAGGGAAAATAAACATCTGGTTAATCAAGGAAGCCATTAATAGTAACAGGGTGTAATAAAATGCAGGGTTTGTTCAGCAGGACATTCCAAGTAACAGTCACAAGCATGTTCCATAAGTCCAGGGACACTTTTCAGCACAGCTATCAATTACTTACTTGAACAATGACCACACCCACTGTCCCAAAGCTCCACCCACTCTTACAAACCCACCTATTTAGCATAATCTACCTCCGCCTTGTTATGGTGCTGATTATGTCACCAAGTTCCCACCAATACTTCATCATTTGTATGTGGTAGATACATTTGCAAACAACACTAAATAGTGCCCCTGGGTTAAACGTGTGTTACAGTGTATCATAGGTGAGGTCAGCGCCAACAAAACCACAATATAGTGCACTAAAAGAAAAAAGAAAACAAATTATAGTAATTTGGCAACACAATGAAACACAGTGAACCAATGTGGCTACTCAAAATAAAATAATAAAGTTAGTCCTTGTGACTTATAGCATGAAAACTTAATAAAGCATAATGCTGATCCAACCATGAAGATCTTTTTTTTAAATAGCCCATTATGATATCAGGAACCTGTTGCTATAGCTTTATTTAGAAGGTAACCTTATGAATCTTACACTCATTTTATTTATATATATATATATATATATATAAAACTAAATACAGCCATAGCCCGCTTTAAGGGCAGTCACTTTAAGGTCATAGTTGTTGCAAAACCATTCCCCTGCTTCCTTTGCGAGAACAGACACATAACAGAATGGCGCCAGCATGTCAGTTTGTCTTTCAAACGTCTTGTTTTTTGTGTGCATCTTTTGTTGTGGGATAACCTGATAAGTGCAATATCTGCATTATAAGTGAAAAAATGTAGTGCTTCACTTTAAGTACATTTTACATACATGCTCTGCACCCCATTGTGTACGTTCATATGGGGTATACCTGTAATTTTTTAGATAACAATAGATGCAAGATTGCACATGCAGCCAATGTACGCGACAGTATAGCTCAGGGCAGACATACATAAGAAAGAAGAATAAATATACACATTTCCACATTATATATATATATATCTATTTCTAAAGAAAGGAAAACATTATTAGTATTTCAGAGACATTAAAATAAATGATTAAAAAATAATTATATTTAAACCATTGGGGCTTAAAGTCTGTAATTTGACTACCCAAATTCATTTCAATTTGCCCCATTGTTCTTATGCCAAGATGGAACTAATTTATCTATTTATCTATGATTTACCCTATTAAATTAATTATAAAGGAAAGTATTTATTGTGTTAATTAACTACTTGTTTTATAGTCTAACAAATTATATCTATTTACATTTTGTATCTCTGAATGTGCTCTGTTTAATAAATCAGTTGGATAGTCTATCTATAAATTTTTTTTTTACGTTTCCATTTGATCTTTACAAATGTTATCATTGCTGGAATTTCTTTTTATTCTGCAAAACTGATTTTTTTGGACTAGTTCTAAGCCAGAGTAGATAATGAACTACTTTTTGTAATGAACATAACTGTTCACATGGACTTTTTTTAACCAAATAATTTTCAATATAAATGGTAAATCAAGGAAATGTATCTTCTTAGTAATGTAATGTCAATGCAAGTACCCAAATTACTGAAGTTTAAATATGAAATAAAAATAATCAAACCTTCTGTGATGAAAAAAATATCATGTATAAAGAAAGAAATTAGCATAACTGGGGCGAACCTAGTATCTTTTTTTGTTGTAGATTTATCATCAAATCAAAAATAAATATTTTGTAAAATCCAGTTGATTCCATCTAGAACAAATTGTATCTCAGAATCCTGAAAGATTCTCAATTTTTTTTAAAAAAAGAAAGAAACTGCTTCTATTCCAGTGTTTTAATCAGGAGATTCATTTAACTTGCTTTTAGTTTTTTAGAGCTCAAATTAAAAATCCCTAATGGGACTGAACTATTTCTTTTTTTCCTCTATAATAATTTCTGTCCTTCCCTACATCCTCTTGTTCCACAGTTTCTCCTTTTATGGGAGGTATCTCCTATTCTCTACCATAAGTCATTATTTCATGGATTGTTTGTTTATTGTGTTTATAGTGTTTATTTTTAAGAAAACCATAGCTTTTATTAAAAAAAAATAGTTTACATAGTTTACATGAATTAACATTTACTGGTAAAACCTTTTTCCTATAGGGTCGTCTTATATTCAGGCTTTTTGTTTTTTTACTAAATTAATATTCAGATTTTGGGGGTCCTCTTATAATCGAGCAAATACGGTAACTTTCTCATCTAGCTTCACTAAAGTAGTTCTATGACTACTAATAATTAAACCCATCAGTTCTTGAGTACAATTTTCTAAAATAATATTCTACATTTTAATAAACCTATTATCCTCTTGTTTTTATGTAGGTGTTTTAATGATACGAAGGCCTCTTGGTGTTACATCTACTTTTAGATATTTTTCAATAGTAAAAGCTTCTTTTTCTTCTTAAATATATGGTGAAAACTTTCATTTTCTATATGTGAATTAAATGTCTCTTAACCCATTAAATGCTATATCTATATAATAATCTAAATTATCCCTAATTTCAAACCACTGAGTATATATTCTAAATAAACAAATAACCAAATTCTTTTCTGCTGTGCAAAACACTTGAAATAAAAAGTTGTGTGTGAAGACTATATAAAAAGACTCAATGTGACTGGTGCTACAAAAAAGTAAATGACAAATTTAAATCCCTTACCACACTATTAAAGAAGAAAAACAAGGAGCGCCACCAGTAAAACAATATAATAATTAAAAAAATAAAATGTACCAAAGACCAATAAAATATACGGATAAATATTGACAGTATCATAATTCTTCCAACAGATTGTGCCTCTTCTCAAAAGTTTTAATGACTACACACCAATTTTCAATGACTACACAATGATTCTAGTTCTTGTTGTACGCATCTTCCCACTGCTGTGATGTAGTGTCTGACCTTTTTTATCTAAAATTTAGAAAGCCCTCTACAATAACCTTTTTCTAGTTTCTTACTGCTCAAATCCAGTACTGGGTTACAGTCTGACAAGTTCACGGGTAACCTCCTCTTGAATAGTCCTCAAGAACAGTTGAGTAAAAAAAGTACTTAACAATCTGTGTGTCAAGAAAAAACCAAGAATAAAAATGGTGTCCGGCTTGAAACCATTAATCTGACCTATCTTGATAAAAAAACACCTTCTTTCTTTTCATCTCTTTGGCCCTTACTATATTAACAGGGTCCTTTGTAATAAATAGTCCTATTTTGCTCTTCCTATATTTTTAGCTCTTAATCTCCACCAACCTTAACTTTCTCCGTGCCATACCTTTTTGCCTGATCTAATTAGTATATACAGTACAAATACAGGTCTGATAGGGCTGCATAGAACCTTTGACCTCATGGATGAATCAAAAAACATAATTCTAGAGTAAGGATACAACTGTCCAACTGGCAATACATAACTCATATATGGCCTTGCTTTCTGACCCAATAAAAACTAGACATTTTTTGTAAAGTGTCAATCTAAACCTCTATTTTTTTATACCTCATTAGATTTTACAGGCCTATTCCTTGTTTGATGTTACTGAGCATAAATATTGTGTGTTACAGAGAAATGTTAATTATTCTGGAGCAGATTTTGGATGTGGTATAAATTCCAAACAGAGAAAAGCAATACCTACATACAGCCCCAGAATAGACCACTTTATTACTTAGTCAATTTGCATTCAGAAGAAGCATTTGTTTTTTTCTGTTGCATTATTTGAGTCGGCATCAGTCACACAATATAATGAAAACTGCTTTAGAAGTATATTAGAAATTATAGCTAAAGGACCAAATTTTAGGAATTAAAAATTAGGAAACAGACCCCTAGACATAACCCGTGGAATTATTGAAAAATGACCTGGAGTCTCAGCTGCATAAAAATGCAAATACTGTAATAGAAATCCATTAATCATTTCCTGCTTTTGACCCACATTTTAATATGGCAATGCGATTCTGTATTTTGGCATTAATCCACCAAATTAAATAAGATGATAGGATAGCATTTGCTGCGGATGTGTTCTGTTTATGAAAATGAATTGGAAAATGAGATGACTGCGAAGACATTCTGATAAAGTTACTATATTGCTAATATTATTATCTTTTATTTATTAAACACCAACAAATTATGCAACACTGTTAAATGGGGCAGTTAACACACATAACAAATATACATTAATACATACAGACACATCAGGAGATGAGAACCCTGAGCGTTAGCTTGCCATCTAGCCTTTGGTACTTTATACAAAGTTCCTGGCAGGAATGGTGGGCTTTTGAGAGCTTAAAATCTAAAGGAGTAGTACGGGTAATTCAAACAAAAGAAAGGGGTGAAATGAGGGAGTAGTTACTCTCTTGTAGCAGTAATTAGGGGCTAAGTGGTTTCAGCATGGAAAAGAGGATGTATAAATAAAATGAACTAGAGCATGGCTTGAGATGGTAGAAAGCAGGCTGTTTGTTATGATTTATTATTTATTTAAAATGTTCCCTTTAGTCCTTTTTTTTTGGCCAAACAAGTGATAACATCCTCCTTATACAATTAATAAAAATATAACATTTTGGGGTCGAGACTAAATTTCTATTTTTGACCATGAAATGAGTCACGTCTTTTACGCATATCGTTATTTTTGCTGCTCTTCTCTCTCCTATGTTTTCCTGTGTTCCTCCTTCCTATTCTTTGGTGGATTGAGTCTGAGTATGTTTGGTTACATACACTGTCTAAACGGGCAATAATTGAAGTGAAGCTCAATCTTGAGGGGGAACCTAATGTTGAGAGACTCTGCTTCTCTTTGGCTTAGCCCCTGTGGACTGATCATGACTCTTGACTACTGGCGGTAATTTTTGAAGAAAAGGTGTCAACCCTAAAGGCTAACTTTGTCCCTTAAGCTACTGTGGACTACAGTTCCAATTATGCTTAACAAACCATTTAGTATAAAAACACTGGTTGGTATGTAATCTGGCACTGTCTGGTATGTATGGTGCAAATGGTGTGTGAATGTACAGTTTAACAGTTGAAGCCTTGATGTGGTGTTACTGCTCACATCATGAATATAATATACAGAGGGGAGGAGGTGGAGCCTAAAGAGGAAGAGCTAGGGGGGGTCATACTGGAAGAAGTGTGGCCTGGACAGGAAGAGGTGGGGTGCTATTTAGTCAGCGAAAAAACCTAAATAGACCACTGGCCCTAATGTAATAATAACAAAACAGAAACGTTGGACATAATATGGAATCATATATCCCTAAACTGTATTTGTTGTGTAAAAATCTAACAATTTACTAAATCCCTTATATTCCCGAGTTGTTTTCCGGCTCAATGCATTCTGTGCTTCATGAAGCCAGTCCTCAGAAGTGAGAGAGCTCCTGGTAGTCTTCCTTGGGTCGTATGCGCATGAATTTGATTAAACGAAAGTATTTGAGCATTGTTGAAAATGTCCTACTCACTTTTAAAGAAAAACGACAGACCCTACAGTAAGTACCCAACGGCATGGCCAGTCCTACACCAAGTGGCACCCTAGGCAAGAATATTCTCTTGTGCCCCTCCCCCATTCTTTCACATAGATGGCAATATTTTTAAAGCCGAGCAGGTTTGAGCAGTGAAGAAGCTGTACAGATCAGGGTGCAAAGCAATTATTTCTTATTCCAGGTACACATGGCGCATCACACTCAGGCACAGGAAATGCTGTGACCCGTTTAAGTAATTATGTAATCCAATCTCTTCTTCCTATTGGTAAATCAGTTTGTAGTAGGTATTGTAATGTTTCTATCAACACTTTACATATAATATGTACTTGTTATAACACTCGCTTTTCCTTGTATTTATTTTGTTTAATCATAGTTTTACATTCAATACACTATTTTAATCCATGCTTTTACATTTGTAACCAAATGCCTAAAATTGTTATTTATTTACGCTGGCATTTACTCAAATTTAAATTGCTCATAAAATGTCAATTTGCAGTTGGAAAACATATGTTTAAGTCCCATAAGTAATGCACAATTTACAAGTAAAGTGAAATAATTGCACTATGGTGTATTATGCTTTTCAATATTCAATTGCAGAGCTTTGCCTTGCTTTGACAAAGAAAAAATATGCATCAATATAACTGTGTTCTGTGCTGTTAAATATACATAAAGCTTTTAAGATGCTTTGTCTGTTTGATAGGAAATAGTAACCTTGAAATCATCAATATGATATATGTAATGTGGCCGAGCTGTACGTGTCTTCAGGTAGTATTCAATACTTACAACATAATGGTATACCCCCATGCAACTACCCGAGTGCACCCACTCCTCCAAACACACACTCTACCCCTCTCACACACACACACCCTGTGCAAGCACACTCTCTCCCTTAGCTTCCTTCTCACTACTCACTATGTTTCTGACAGGTCTTTCCGAGCAGTGCCCAGCACTGACCTAGACTTAAGAGTGGGTAGTTTATCCAACCGTTCTGCATCCTCTTTCTTTGACATTGTTTAAGGACACACAGTGCTGGACAGAAGTAAACAAAGGAGGCTGTGAAGAACAGTCCTCCATAGTATTAATGGAACGGTTGGGGAGATTACTGATCTCGCTTTTAACTAGTCCACTGAGCAGTTGAGCCAGGATCGGCCCTATAATGGGGCAGACTGGGGCAATTGCCCCAGGCGCTTTTTTTTTGTTTTTGTTTTTGAAGCGGAGGAGAGAGAGGGGCACCGAGTGGTTTTCGCTTACCCGCTCGGCGCCCCTCTCTCTCTCTCCTCTGCGGCGAGTCTCCCTGTTCGGTCCCGGTGCCGGCTTGTAATGCAGAGTGCTGGAAGTGACGTCAATTTCCGGCGCTCAGCATTACAAGCCGGCACCGTGGCAGAGCAGGGAGACTCGCCGCAGGACTGTTTAAAGGTAAGTACCGGGGGGGGGATCGTAGATTATGGCGTTGGCGAAGTTTAAAATGCCGCCGCCCCCCCCGGCGTCAGCGGGGGGGTGGGGCGACGTTTTAAACTTCGCCCCAGGCGGCGTTAAGTCTTCGGCCGGCCCTGAGTTGAGCAGTTATGAGACAGAGCTATTACTGTGTTAGGCCTAGTATACCTAGGCCAGAATACGCCATTGCTTTCAAGTCCATCTACCTCACTGTACTTAATGCCTGGATGGTGCATCACTTCTTGGCTTGTTATATGTTAGATAAAAAGGACTGTGGAAGAAAATGCTGCACCACAAGACATGCGTGTGACGAGATAACTGCTACATGGGACAGCGAGAGAGAACCCCAAACACAAGACTGTTCTGTATAGATAAGGACAGTAATGAGTTGTGCAAAAACATATTGTATGTATTTTCTGGCAACCTATGCCATGATTAACACAAAAGACATCATGAAAAAGTTACAATGTATCAATATGCTTGCACTGATATTTTACAAAAAAAGGTGATTTACATTTGTATGAGGTGCTTACAGAAAACACCGTGGAGAGGTATCACAGACTGTAATGTTCTATTAGGGCATGTGTGGTTTTCTCAATGATTTGTCAGTTATAGCAGATGCCCCCTATTGCAAGAACTAAATGCATGCAAGGAGACAGAGAATGAGAGAGTCCACAATAACCAGGCTCAAGCTAACAGCATCGCACAAAAGCCTTTCCTACAAGAAGATTGTGGTAATATTGCTTCTTTTTTTGTTATTTGAAGCACAAGGTTTTTGATTTTTCTTTGAAAAGTCATCTTTGATAAACTTTCTTTGTTCCTTGCACATGCTTGACGTGAAGTCCTTCGAAGGGGTCAGATGCCCCCCACTTTCCTTCCAAAATAGCTTTTTTTTCTTCTTTGGTCTACAATATCATTGGTAAGCAAGGTAGATCATAAGTGTAAAAACTTGTAGTGTGTACATACAGCTACATATACTGTAGCTACGTGTATATATGTGGCTTCAGTTCTTTGAACACTATTTCATTGATGGTGGGTGTTGTTATGGAAACTTTAACTACAGCGCTAACTCGACTGCAAGGTGACACTTGACATTTCCAGTCAGACAATAGGGTATATTCAGTAAGTAAATATTTTATAAGAGATATGAACATTTCATCTCTTTGATATCACGATGCATTATGAAGGACAAACCCTATAAGCTTCTCAAGAATTGCTGAGCAAGCCCTGTATAAAATGAGTGAGTAGAATTTTAAGAGAGTATTTCCTATGCTTTATGCAGGGCCAAGTCAGACCTTCATCCTAGAGAAACTCTTTGTGGTTTGCATATTCGTATTACACAGGTAAAATTTCCAGCTCCCCTGCAAACTCCCTCTTTAGTATCACGTTTTTGAGAACTTGTTGGAGACAATATTAGTTAAATGTTGGCTCATTGTAAAAAAAACCAGCTGTGTTATTTGGCTGAAACATTATTTCATTTACTTCTTATTAATAAAGCGCAACTTGTGTGCCATAATTAATGGAATTTTTCTGCATAATCTTACTGCATAAAAATACCAGTTTCTGTATGTGTGCTTATGTAAATTGTTTAAATTTGGCACCTCACTGCATAACCCAATATCATCTGACCTCAAGTACTATACCAGCAAATTAAATTCTACTTCGGGGAACTTCAAATCCTAATAGGATATAATCAAACACATAGTGGAATGTATTCTCCGATTATTCTTAGAACAACCAAGAACAGATTGTACCGTTTAAAACCTTTCAGGGATTATTTTTCTGAGTAGGAAGTCATTTATTAGAGGCTCATTTTGTTGATGTTATCTAAAATTCATCAGCAATGTTCAATTAGTACTTAGAACCAACACACAATGGAATGCGTGGATTAAGTAAACAGATGCAATAATACAGAAACAATAACACTAATAAAAAAGAACTATTTTAGTATCAATCATCAATATTATTGTTACTAAAAATATTGTATATATCACAAAACAGCTGAATAGTGGTGTGCATGTATGATTTCTAAAGTTTATTGCTGCAGCTAACGTCAAGTGCTAGGTTGACATACAGTATGTATTTATTATCTGACTGTGCAGCAGAAAAATAATAATCATGTAGGAGCCTACGATGTGGACTGAATTATTAAACTATTTTTCCTACAGCTGTTACATCTTTGTGAAGTTGGCTATGCTTAAAGGAGAAGTCCACAGGGAACACAAGTGTGTGCATGTTTGGGGGATGTGTGCTCTTTTTTACTTACTTTAGGATCACCATACCTCCTTATTATAGTTTCATGATATTTTTTTGGGGGGTACTCTATCCCCAGTACTCCCAGCATAAAATTGGCAATGGAATTGTACTTATGGTCATTTGATTAACTCATATGTAAGTTGAGTAAAGGCGTTAATGCTACTAATATAATTTGTACCTATTTCACAATTTGTACCCATTTCACAAACAAACTTGCATTCTAGAATGAGACTAACACAAATAGTCACAAAAAGTAAAGTTGCTTTTGGGTTGATTTGAGAGTTTTAAAGGTGGAAAATTAATCTGTCTGGTTTCACTGAAATAGATTTTTTTTCAAGTGGTTGTAAAGTTAAGGTGCCCCTTACAACCATAAAAATTAATAAAATTAGAATAAATAAAATTTGAGATCCCCATGGCCAACATACTTACTAGAGGAGTACAGAAAGGTTCTCCCATCTCTTAGTCCATCCACTGCACAATAGGGGATCTTAACAAGACTGGTAGACAGGCTCTAAGTTTAAAGAGTTTCTTGTGAGAATTAAGAATATTTCTATTCTACTAAGAGAAAACATGTTTATTTTATCACTGCTTTCTCAAGGCTTTGTCTACTGAATTAGGAAAGGTTTGCCTGATTAAATATTCTATTTTAGATCCAGTGTATTATTTGTTTCTCATGTTGATGAACCAAAATAAATGCATATTTCATTCCCTCTACTGACATTTTAGCTGTGTACAAAGTATTAATTTACTTGGATAAAAAAAATATTATGGATAAAAATATATTGGTATATCTTATACTCTATAATTTCCCATGCTTGGTACTGTCTGCCCATTTTCATATGAATTCAAATAATAACAAAAAGAAGGTTGCAAAAAGACTGTTTTCCCCCAACATTGAATTTCAGCCATTGTATTATTATAATAAATAACAATTCACTGTGTATAAATAGCACATAACACTTACATTGGTCAGCAATAAAACAAAAAGCCCTTTGGAGATGATTCTATAGAATTGTGTGTGTTCATCAGGTATTCCGAATTATTTATCTAATTTTGTGGACAGAGCAAAAATGGAAAAATATGCAAGGTTGCAGTTCTCAGAAATACTTTATGGTACACCTGCAACTAATGTATCTTTCAATATTTCCTAATATTTTTTTTTTTGCAAATAAAATTATTATTACATTTCTTTTTAAAAATACATTATTTTAATTTTTTAAAACTATAATAGTTTACACAATAAACATTTATAAGGAACGGCAAGGAAATGTCGGCACATATTGTTTGGAGGAAATTTAGAGTTAGAGGGATACTATTGAAAGCTTCAAACGCAAAGGTAAGGGGCAGGTAGGGTATTGGTACCTAAAACACTACAAAAATACAGAGAAAACAAATCACAAATATATTACTTAGAAAAGCAGGAATTACATTTGCTAATTAAAAATAACAAATACTTAATTTCCTTTCATTCATTTAAAACAGTATTAATAAAAATCACAATAATCTTCCTTTATCTGTTTACTTTGTTTCCTTTCTACTGATGAGTGTGCTTGTGGTTTGTATTTGTTACTCATTTGACACTATTTTGGATTTTTACCATGCAATCGGACCACTTAGGTTTGGATTAATATACACATTTGTACCTTTCTGGAGGCATACACAATTCTGTATGAACCTGTTTTCCCATTTGAGATCATCCCGTTCTATGAACAATTTCTAGTCAATTGGATTGTGTTTGGGTATGAAATTCTCAATAATTGTAATGTTTTGCGAAGCATCTTAAATACTCACATGTGGATATATAAAATACAAAGGATTAATACTTATGTTTCTGATAAAATCGAACCTGAAGAATTCACAAAATATATTATTAATATTTGTTATACTTGAGGATCAAGCAACACAGATTTCCAGTTTGAAGTTAAAGTGTGACCCCGCAAGCTGATTTTTGCAAAATTGAGAAACATCTTGCATTATTTGAACATCTGTTGGAGCTGATTTATAGTCCAAAAGGAAAATTAGAAAATATTGGCTTGTTCTATTTTGAATAGTAGCACAGCTAAGATCATGTTAGAAGACATAAAATGGTATTAACGTTTTTGGAGTGTTTTATGTCCAGATGTCAAAACAGATGAAAGTCAGGAATGGAGCACATTTATATTTAGTTTAACTTTTTAGATGGGCTTTGCTACCCTCTAATTCTTTAAATCTTAAACTTTAAATTACACAAATACATTATATGCTTAAAGTATACTTTATTTGGCTTATAAATGAATGTAAGCATAATGAATAAAATAATTTGAAATGGAAACCATGGCAGCATTTACAGAACGTCTGTGCACTAAAGCTAATCTATACTATTTCTTACATAGGCTATAAATCCAAGGGTGGATATTGTCAGTTGCTTTAAAAAAATTAGAATTACAACTAACAAGGAATATCTAAATCCCATGTTCTTTTCCCTGCACATCTACAGATGCGACCACCTGTCTGTTACATGTCCAACCAGTTATGCTTGTTTCAACAGTGGTTTCATTATTTAGTTGCCAAACCCAACACTATAGCTATTCAAAATAATATCTCTTATGTAAACATGTAGAAGACGCTGATTTCAATGTTTTTATAATTCAACCTACAAATGGCCATTGAGGTAATAAAACTCCCTGAGTGACCAACATTGATTTTTAAAATAAAACTACTCTAGCTGTAGAACAGTCTATTGGTAACTAAATATTCCAATTTAAATCTTTTATTAACCCCTTTGCAAATGCATGGGGAGGTTCCCCCTGGGAATAAATTTTAGTTTGCAGGAGATGTGTTTGGTCAACCACACTCATGATACCTACAGCTCCAGCTTTGGTTCATGTAAAAATTCTAGGGGGTAGGGATCTAACAAGTGAGTGATTGTTTAAAGCAGCAAATCAGTGGTGAAACAGGACCATGGAGTGGGGTAGTGCTCTGCAGCTTGAGTTGCTCAACCGCTATCATAACCTGTGTTGCCTGTGAGCCCTTGATTAATGTAAGGGACTGTCCCACTCTACAGCAGGGATGTATATTACTTAATTAATGGTAGCTCAGTTGAGTACTGTACTGTAGTTGTAAAGTCAGTGGATATGTGTGTGTATGTATGTGTTATAGTCTGTGTATGTATAGAGCCAGAGTCAGTGTGTGTGTAAAGTGTTAGTCGGTGTGTGTATATGAGTCAGTGTGCATATTCTTTATAGAATGAATACTGCACCCGGCATCCACATTTGCGCTCTTACACAGACCATACTGTACATTTATCAACAAGGGATAATTACCAACATCCTACACTATATTCAGATTCCTGAAAAACAGTGATTAAGTTTGGTGGTGTGGTGAAAACACTATCTTGACTCCCCATAGTAGCAATACCCTCCTCCCCAAAAAATGCCATACTGTAATGTGCAGCTAGAAAACTATAATTGCCTTTTTTTGGAAGACCATACCAACATGAGGTTTCCTATCTATGTTAAAAAGCAAGTGCATGCAGTAGAGGGCACTGACGACACAGTTTCCTAGGATGCTAACAAAAAATGTTGGCTTTGTAGTTTTTTGGTGAATGCTCTATGGGTTCAGATAAAGGAAAATCAGTCTGGGTTTGTAATGACATTATTAATAATATGAAGACCGAACACTAGCACCAATATTTTACACATGAGTATATTGTAAAATGCCTCTCCATAATATAATATTCCAAGAAAGGAGATAGAGATCAAGATGTCTCAGCACTTTGCTTTAGTGATCAGCAGTAACTGTAGTTCATAACAAATGTTTGAAACTTGCAGGCATTTTAGCAACCTTGGTAAGGTAAAGAAGTTATCTCCACTCTCTTGGACTTTGATGATTAATTGATTAACAAAAATGGAATAAAAAGCCATGAGGCATGTCTAGAAAATGCAATTAGGATCATGATTAATAGACCCTCATCATATTTTTTAAATATTAAATTATTTACTCTAATTCAAATGTTTATAGGGGTGATTTTAAATGCCAAGGTTTGATACTCTGTCTTACTTGTGTTATCAAAACAAATTACATAGGCTTGCTTCAAATACCATAAGACTAGAATATATATTAATATTGTGTACAATCTAGGCATTTAGAATGCAATGCGGATTCAGTTTAATGGGACAGTAAACAGTTCACTCTGAGTTAAATCTGAAACATGATGCACTGAGAAATGTCCAGTCAAAAAACGAGGCAGGTCTCACAAAGAAACCAGACTTTTACCAAGGGAATAGTCACAGCCATGGTTCATGCCAGTCAGCTACTGGACACTAATATTTTAAACAAAAACGAGAGATAAATAGTTCACTTTACAAATGCCAAAAGCAGAAATTGAAAGAATGATAAGTTACATACATACAAACTCCATTACAAACAACTGCACACACACACACATATTCATGCTTACTCCTACACACAAGCATTCTAACAGACATGTATCCTCACAAATGGCCGCTTACTTGCCCTTCCACAGACCCACTTACCCTAACAAACTTTCCTTTACAAAAACACTCTCTCCCCTATTTCATTTAAATGTCCACCTCATGGATGCTGGCATTTGTGTCTGAAATGGCCCAACCAGCAATATCTAATATTTTGGTACAAAAACAGGCAATTTGAAATTTTGTGTATGCCTATTGCTTAAACATATTTTGACCAGAATTGCATTTATCTGCTCTGCAATATGACTACACATAAGGCAGCACTAATTTCACTCACTTGCATTACAGGATACATACATGGGGAGAAGTCACACAGCTTTTGGGAGGGGGTGGATTTTTTGGGTTACAATCAAGTAATGCGATAGTAAATTGTAATGGCTAGTTAACAATGATGCTGACATTTTCATTGTTTAAGATCAAGACTCTCTCCTTTTCCTTAATAAAGGTTTTTCATCCCATGCCTTTTTTAATATACGTTAGAATCATTATCAGCAGGCTTATGACTCCAAGAAAAGCATTTACGTTCTTGATCTGTAAGAGAAATGTTAATGAGATTCCAACAGATGGTGCTTTACGGAAAGTAAAACAGGTACTGTAAATTGGAGCAATCGCATAATAACAACAGAGTTGAATGACAATAAAGATTATAATATCCTTCTCCTCAAACAAAAAGGCCACAGCGTTTTCCAACAATGGAGCCGAAAAAATAAAATACTGAATACAATTAATAAAATGCCTAAATGAAAATCACATAATAACAAAAAACCAAGCAGATGCATTTTGTAAAGGCTTTAATGTTGCAATGTTGGTAAAAAAAATTGATCAGGTAAAAGTTTATTATCAAATATACCATGATTTTTTACATTAACTTTACTGTCATGTCTAGACAAGCAAATCACCTAGCACACTGTAGGCAGTAAAAAATAAAATTATGGATGATTTCCCTTGAACAAAATAGTTGACCCTGTTGTTCGGTAGAAGGAAATGTGGCTGTGAATTTTCTTTTTACCACCAACTTGTAACGGATTAAAGCGCTATAAGGATGATTCAGGGGCTTCATAACAGCTGTGTTTCTGGTACATCACAGAATGGAGCAGTTCAAAGAACATGTTTGAGATCAAAACATACTATCACATTTAAAAACATTCATCTTCAATGTTCGGATGGTGTTAGTAAAGAGAAAGCAGCAATGATTTGTCATATATTTCTTAGTTATTTTATTATACATTAACAGGCCTAGAAAGACTTCAAAGGGTTTCCTTCCTTTGTTGGCTCTACATGCCATCATTTTTTCATCCAAGTTATTTCTCTCTTTCTCTCTTCTGCATTATAAATATTGTCCGGAACAAAAGAAAAGAACAGGGACAGATTAATGTCTGAGTCTTTGCTTAAGGAAAAATGAACAGACTCGATGGGCTAAATGGTTCTTATTTGCCATCAAATTCAGTGTTAATGTCCAATTTGCTTTGGACAAGGTCAACCACCAAATCACTCTTACCTTTATTATAAAATGCTGTGTATTGTGTTACATTAGATCTAAATAACTTTAAGTTACATAGACAATTTGTTAAAATTGCTGAAGGGCTTTCCCCCTTTTTGGGAGTGCATTGTATTGGTATAAGCTTTTGTCTAGAACCATGCTATGACCGATATATTGAAAAGAGTGAACCTGCATAGCCTTTCTGACTTTGGTAAAGCTTAATTTCTTCTAGTCTTCTCAGCACTTTATAGACAAGTAAACCAGGATTTCACTTAGTGGCTACTCTTCTTTGTTAGGGGTTGGTGTTGTTTTCACTATATTTTCTAATGTTTTTTTTTTGCACCTTGAGCACTATAAATATTGGTATCTGCTTTTTTTCTATTAACAAAAATGGAATGGTCTGAGGTTAAGAGATTTTGAGGAATAGATGGCAGAACTAAACATACTGTAAAATGACACATGAATACATGACGGTGTCAGTATAATTTAATTTTGGTTCATTAGGATTTGTTGATTTGCCTCTAAACTCAAACCAATACTTTTAAATAAATCACAAGAGACTGAAGTCATTTCAGCATTTTGGCGTTTTTATTCTAGTATGTGAATTATGCAGCCCAGATAAAACTTAGAAAAACAGAAAAAATCCTAGTCATTCTGTTTGAACTGACATTCTAATTTTACATATGACAAACATCATTACAAAACAAGCAGAAAAAGACAACTGATCAAACTAATCCCAGATCAAATAGTTATCATAAGCTTTAATAGCGTCAGGTCTTTTATTATACATCTATGATAGGCTGGGATTTAAGAAAATACCTTAGCAAGCATGCTGGATGACACAGTAAGATGAATCTTGATACTCGAATAGAATACCTTGTCTTTCTCTGATCTTAAACATTGTCTCATCTATGCCAGCCTATGTCATTCAGAGCTGAGAGGTTTAAAAACATCTACCTCCATGAGGTATGTCTTGAATCTTGCTTCACCCATATTCAACAGCCCCTAACCAATCCCAACACAGCTGTATTGCTTACCATAGAACGATCTTCTATTTTTGCATGGATTTTTTCCCCTGGGCTGAAGGTGAGGCAACAAACAAGTGGCATTGTTTCACAGGACTGGATGGACCTTGAAAGGGTTGCCCCTTCAAGCGCCATGGGTGCTTGGACTCAATAGGTTTGTGCCTCTCCAAAGGTTCTTTGGATGGGGTAGGGGGAGGGGAGCATAGATGGTCAACTTTCCCTTGGTTAATAGGGGTCTCCCGTTTCGATTGTTGAATTATTTTGTTTTCTTCTTTATTTTTATTATACAGGGGGATTGACTTTGCAACCCAGGGGGATTGACTATCTTATATGCGAGCTGTGAGTATCTTTTGCAAGTGCAAGTGCGAGTTGGCTTGAGTGGATTTGCTAAATTAACAACTAGACCTCTGCAAATGTCTCAGCTCAAAGGCATGTGCTGGGGTGATAAGCAACAGGAAACGCTATTTTTCCGATGACCCACTGCCCTGCTGCTGCAGTACACCTCTAATAAGGTACTAGCGAGCATCACAATGGAGGAGGACAGTTGGGCTGAAGGGATACATTCAGTAAAGAACAACTGACCTTTTCTTCGTAACCTTTTGGTGTTACAAAGAAATACATCTCTTTATCAAATGACTGTGTAAAGTTGCTGCCGTTGTGTTGTTTTGCATACTATACCCTGTACTAGAGTTAAAAAAAAACATTCCGTGAAGATTACAATTAAATATTGAGCAACACAAAAGAAAAAGACTTAAGAAAACATCAAGAAAATAATTATGCCACTTCAACATCAAACAATATACAACACTGAACAGAAACAAGCCTTTACTTTAGAACAATTCAATCTATGACATGCTTTCAAATGGGATTTTAAAGGAAATGTATTCAACATCAGTAGACAATAAATATTTTTTTATTGCATCTGGTTTTCGCTTTTGAATATTTGTTTATTTTATTGTCATAGTCAATCAGTTTTTCCCTAAAAAAAAATATTAAACCTTAATTCTGTGGTAAGCATGAAAGAAAAAATAAATATGTAACTATGTTTAATGTATTGCACTATTTTCTAAAATATACATGATATGATGTTGAGGAATATGCATCTCCATGTGGGTACATTTGAGATAAAGACCTAGAAATATGTATAGCAGTTTAGTTTCTTATTCAGTAATTCCTAAACTGAGCCAAGTGGTTATTGAGCTCTGCAGTAGTTGAACACCCAAGGTCGGAATCTACCCTAAGGCACGCTTATAGATCATTGTTTTACAAAAGGTGCTGCAAGAAATCATTGCTGAACTTGATTGTAGTTTTGTGCTTAGTTTGGTCAATACATTGTCCACACTAGAGCCTGGCCATCCACATGTCAATCTAGGTCTGATTACAGGTCACGTTTTTTTGGTATATTAGACAATTGCTCTCTTTCGTATTTACAACTATATGAAATATAACCACTTTCTTTCTGTAGTCCCTCTCCCGTAAATGTTAAGTTTTAACCACATTGGGACTGCTCATGTGTGCCATGTTAGTGTTTTTTGCGTGTGCGGAGGAGTGAGGGTGGAACAGATTGTAACTGAAGCGGGTAGCTTGCATTGCTCATTGTGACAAGCAACCAGCATTAAATGGAGAGGCAACTAAGTGCAGGTGAAACGTCTCCTCTTTATTACTTCATAGATAGGACAGGGTCAGACAGGGATGTAACTAGAAGCCTAAGGGCCCCAGTGCGAGAATCTGTTAAGGGCCCCCCCAACCCCCCAAAAAAGAATGATTTTTTTTTCTCATACTATCTACCCCCTCTTCTCACACTATCTACCCCCTCCTCATACTATCTACCCCCTCTCCCCCTTCTCACACTATCTACCCCCTTCTCACACTATCTACCCCCTTTCCCCACACTATCTACCCCCTCTCCCCCTTCTCACACTATCTACACCCCCCTTCTCACACTATCTACCCCCTCTCACCCCCTTCTCACTATCTACCCTCTCCCTACCCCCTCCCTTCTCACTATCTACCCTCTCCCTACCCCCTTCTCACTATCTACCCTCTCCCTAACCCCCTTCTCACTATCTACCCTCTACCTACTCCCCTCCCTTCTCACTATATACCCTCTCCCTACCCCCCTTTGTATGTCACTAACCGTGCAGTCCTGTGGTGGGAGCGCGAGGCCTCTGTCTCGCTGCTCTGCCGTGGTGCGTGCGGTGCGTGCGGCCCCCTGATCTTGTTCTTGTCTAATTCTTATTAAAAAGAAGGTTGCCCAAAGTATTACTTTACTTAAAACTTTTGTTAAATGGTAATGCAGATGATCCTTACCAGCCTCTGTGCACAGTAGTACCCCATCCACTGAGAGACAGTCTACCAGCCCACCCATGCATATGTCTTTTAACAACAGTGAACTTCAAAACAGCTTGGATTTTGTACTTTGGTGAGAAAACATTCATTTATCAACATTCCATATGGGGTGCAAAATGAAGAAACTGCTACTGTTTGTGCTCCAAGCTAATTCACTTTTGTCAAGTTAACAAAACAATCTGAAACTTAAATAGCTACAAAAAAGAAAACTGTTTGCAAAAGTAAAAGGGGTGCTAATTGACAAAAAGGAAAAGGAACAAATTAAATTAAGTGAGCATTAAAAAAAGCACATTATTCATTTGAACCTCCATACAGGGAATATCATGTATTCTGTAATAAATGTAAAAAAATTAAATAAAACTAATAGAAATATATATTCCACAAAGTTTGCCATTTTAACACAATGATTTGGGTGTTGGTTTCATGAACAAAGTATGTGGCAATAGCCTATAGAGAAAATACAGTATTTATAGCAAACCAAATTCTGTGTAAATCAACAATTAAATAAGGCAGATATTACACTCACTAGATAGACAAAAGTATTGGGGCATACCTCTTAATTATTGAATTCAAGTCTTTCATTCATAACCATTGCCACAAGTGCATAAATTCAAGCACCTAGCCATGAAGTCTGCATTTAGAAACAGCTCGGTGAATTCAAGCATGGTACTGTGACAGGATGGCACCTTTGCAATAAATCAGTTTGTGAAATGTCATCCCTGCTAGATATTCCACAGTCAACTGTAATTGGTATTATTGGAACGTGGAAGGGTTTAGGAATAGCAGGAGCCCAGCCTTGAAGCGGAGATCGTGGAGCGCTGAGGCACATGGTGCGTAAAAGTCGCCAACACTCTGCTGATTCCATAGCTGATTGGCATTGATATCAGCTCATAAACTCTCGGCGGATTGACTGCATTGTGCCAACTGTAATGTTTGGTGGAGGAGGAATAATGTTATGGGGCTATTTTTCAGGAGTTGGGCCCCTTACTTACAGTGAAGGGAAATCTTAATGCTTTATCAAGACATTTTGGACAACTCTATGCTTCCAACTTAGTGGGAACAGTTTGGGGAAGGCCCTTTTTTGTTCCAGCATGACTGTGCCCCAGTGCACAAAGCAAGGGCTTTAAAAATATGGTTGGATGAGTTTGGTGCGAAAAAGCTTGAGTGGCCCGCAAAACCCTGACCTTAACCCCATCGACCACCTTTGGGGTAAACTGGAATGGAAAGCCCTTCTTGTCCAACATCAGTGCCTGACCCCACAAATGCTCTACTGGATGAACGGGAAAACATTCCCACAGAAACACTCCAAAATCTTGTGCAAAGCCTTCAGAAGAGTGGAAGTTGTTATAGTTGCAAAGGGGGGCCAACTACATATTATTCTTGTCAGGGTTCAGCCCCAGCCTTGGAAACTGCCAGGCGTGGCCGCCCCTTTAAGAGGTCTGCCTGGAGTTAAACTCCTCTCCACAGCTTGCTGTCCTGTTTATTTCTGTCTGTATTTTATGTACCTTTGCCCTCTTTCCCTTATACATCTCAGCTCCTCACTCCATCCCCTGTGTTCTTTGCCTTGTTGCCTGTTCTTTGTGGCATCCTGCACCATGTATGCATATCTTGCTATGTATATAATTTAATGTGCTGTGTATTTCTGTTCAGCTGTTTGGTTTTGCTATTACCATGCCTCCCTCACCTGAAGCCTAGACGACTCACACCTGACCTAATGAACAGGCTTTATATCCCTGCCTCCCTGTAACAGTGTTGTGAGTTCATTAAGTTCTTTGAAGCTATAGTTCATGCCAGACGCTGGATTTGCCTGCCTGCCTGCCTGCCTGCCTGCCTGCCTGCCTGCCTGCCTGCCTACTGGATTTCCCCTTTTTTGCTTGCTACCTGTCCCCGACCCTTTTGAATACTTGCCTGGACTTTTCTACCCTTGTATGCATGATATGCCTCCTACTCTGCTGCTTCTGGTGAGATGCCTTGCTTTACTTTTGTAATATAACCTATAACCAAACACTCTGCTTGTGTCCTTTGTGAAGTTTATTTAAATCACTGCGTTCTTACACTCCTGCGCTCTGGACTCCAACATCCAGTTAAGGGCTGCAACATAATGAGCCTGACAATTCTCTATGTATTTAGAATGTGATATCATCAACATTCCTGTTGGTGTAATGGTCAGATGTCCCAATACTTTTGTCCTGTGACAAACCCTATAGCATGAGGGCCATACATGTCACTTTTAGGGGTCCTAAGCACAGTCCTCTAGGTCAATCAGAGTCAGGAACAGCAGCTTTGAACAAAACAGCGCTTTATTTTAACCGCTTAAACCCCAAAAACCAAATCATAAAACGAAAACCTAGCTCCCAATTGGAGCCCTCTCTAACTAACCTATGCTGGTCCAGACTGACCAGCCTAATCACCCACTAACTCAACCTCCCAGCCAGACCCAGCTACGCCAGGCTCTGGAAAACCTCCCCCAGACAGCACACACAGGTCCAGGCAGGTATTGCCTCACTTGGCTCAGGGATGGTCTTCTTGTTCAGGGCCTCTCCTTGCCCTGGGAGCGCAGGGAACTTCATCTTCCCCCAACAGTCTCTCTGAGTATCAGGCTCCAGGGGGTTTTAATGCCCAGTACCTGTGCCTGATGCCGGCCTCATAGAAATCCTGTACTGGATCCTGCAGACTTCTAGCCTCCTGGAAAAGGCGGCATGGATTTTCCACCCCAGGGACCCATATTTACATTCTGGATAGCACCTTATCAAAATAAGCATCTCCCTGGGGTTTACACCATCACAGTCCGTATAGTGTATCTGTCATTTTAATCTTAACAAACATTACAAGAGGACTTGGATACATTAGATATCTTATATTATGCCTCAGGATGACTAATGTTATTACTTTGTTCTCTGTATTGTTAGTACAATATGTGGCACTTTATGTATCAATGTAAAATACAGATAGAAGAATTTCTATTTTAGCTGATTGAAAGTTAAGTTTTATTAGGTGGATCACTTCCTTTCCCATTTTTCTTTGTTGTTGTTAAAGTGGACAAATATATCTTTGCTTCCTAGATTTGCATGATTATTCCTTCCATTATCTTATTTCTTCTCGGTTGTTAAGCTGTTGATTACTGTTGATTAATTCAGGCAGCTTTTGTAAGGGTGGGAGGAAGAAATGGGAGAAAACTTCAGGACAAGAGTTCACCAGAAAATGCTGACCTCAGCTTTAATGAACAAATTTAGTTAAGCTAACATCAATAATGTCAGTGAAAGACCATTTATATAAATCCCAATGTTTGTGATCATAATGTGTTTCTCTGCAGCCAAATTAGTTGTTCCAAGAGTCTCTATAGGTTTCGCTGCACCGCCTCAAAGCTTTCATGAAGCTTTAAGACGGCTATTTAGTGTAATAAATCCATTTACTTCCATGGTACTTTTCCGAGATACTTCCACAATACTTTTATTCAACATCACAAACAGCGGCTTCTTAAATGACCAAATGATGGATCCTGCTTGGTAGATATCAATGAGACTGCTTGTTATATCATTAATCTGTGTACTCCAGAATTTAATCCATGTTATTATAAAGATAATTAGTGAAGAGATTATTGGCGTTTTGCTGAGAGCTAAAAACACATGACAAAAATATCTTACTTGATAAATGACACATTTAATAATATATTATTGTTTGCTGGTGTAATATTTTCATGTGAGATTGCTTAAGGCATTTCAAGGACATTAGAGTTAGCTGTTTTTCATCTGACTCTAAAAAAATCATATCTTGCTGTTTAAATGTGTGCTTTGTTTGTCAGTGAGATTTTCCATCCACTGAAGGATGCATCTGCTGTAGATTAGATCAGAAAACAATGAAAATAAGACATTCAGATTTTAGGTTTGTTAATAACTCTAAAATAACCTTGGCGTTAGAGCAACTATGTGTGTATGAGATTTTGGATGCTCATATAGTATTAGAAATAAACTTTATGCTAAAAGGCAGTACCTTTTTGGGGTCTAAGGAAAAAGGGCCCACATATAAATTTTAGGCATGGGCATTAGTGGGAGGAACACTAAAGCAATGGACCCTTAAGACATCTTTGGTAGGCATCTTTGGTAGATACATGGAACAGTTTCCTATCAGAATTTGAAGAGGCTAATGCAATGAGAAAATTTAGCATGCATGGGATAGGCTTAATCTAAGACAAGATCAAGGACTGATTAAACATCTTTATATCAGGAACAATGGGCAGACTAGATGGGTTGATTAGTTCTTATCTGCCATGAAAGTATATGTTTCATCAAACATAGTGCCTCTAATTTAAGAGATGTATTTGATACACAAACCATGAAACACAATAAATATATAATATATATATATATATATATATATATATATATATATATATATAATTCTTGCATACGTGCATCAGGCAGGCTTCTCTGTCCAAAATCCAGTATGTATAAGTAGCTTCATAAGCAATTGGAAATGCAAGGAAAAATGAAAATATTTACCACTATATTTTTATAAATGTAACATTTTGCATTTCTGCAGAGACCCTTTTAAACTTCAAACACAGATACATTTTGGCTGTGTTCTGGCAGGATTCAGGCAATGGAGTGAACTGTAAATTGGGAGGGAACTTTCATTTGCTCCTGGACCCTAGGGTGGATACCTCATCTGCCACTTTTGGGTCATTGTTGTATCAGTACAGGTTGGTAGATTGTTGTAGGGCTTTGTTCTAGATCTGGCGGTCTAGTCTAATCATTCGCTGGTCATCCTCTGGCCAGAGGGACCTATGTAATGGCACACAGTATCCTCATGGTGGCTAAATGAGACTCTCAGTCAGACACTGTGCCCCAGAGTCAGAGCCCAGCTTAAAGACTTACTGTTGCGGAGAATGTTATCTTGGGGGTTGGGCACTCAGCGATATAGGAGGCACAGAGTGTCATGAGGGGTCATTTTCCTCAAAAAGCATCATTTCTGAAAAAAAAATTAGCGGTCCTCAAGGCAGACCATAAGACATTCCTTTGTCCTGATCCTTGCCCTCTGGCCTCCTACAGCCATAACTCCTCCCCACTTTCCTTCTGAAGTTCTTTTTCTTATTCATCTGTCTTTCCCCTCTGGTAGCCTTCCTGCACCATAACAGCCTGCTTTCTATCATCTCAAGCCAAGCACTACAGTTAAGATATAATGGATCATTTTGGAAGATGCTGGGTGCCGCTTAATCATCATACTTAATGCAAGTTGCATTTATAGTCCCCAGTGACTTCTATTATGATGCTACCCAAGGAGAGGAAAGACCCGCTCAATCATTAGTTGATCAGATCAGACAGGGTTAATGCTGGGTAGGGAGGCTCGAGACAGCATAGTAAGGTCATATAATTTTGTACATGTAATGTGGTCAGCGGGTCAGAGGCTTTTCCTTTTGTCTACCAATGCGGAATAGGCCTTCAACAGGGTATCTCAGTACTTCATGGTGGCTGTTCTAGAGCGTGTGGGACTTTCCCCCATGATTGTGGGTTGGATTTAGGGCCCTAAGCTCTTTTTCAAGAATGGGTTTGGATGGTGGAGGAGTGAAGGTCATGGAGGAGTTGATCCAAATTGTTTCTGACTGAATGCAGGCTTACACAGGAACTTTTGCTGGAGTTCACTTCCTCAAATGAGTTCAGATAATTATTGTCCTAGGTTTGCTCTGGTGGGATATTCCATTAACAAATCAGCTGTTTCCAGCTACCTTAGTCAATTACAACATGAATAATGTAATTTTGATTAATTTGATGTTATTTTAACAAACAAAACATGCTTTTTATTCAAAAACAAGGACATTTCAAAGTGACCTCAAACTTTTAAACGGTAGTGTACATTTTGTTTTTACATTCTTTTACTTGTTTGATTGAAGATAAACACCTAATAAAATTGATTTGCAATGATAGTAGTCACTAAGTTCCAAGAATGGGCTACTTAACCTCAGACCTTTATAATAAAAGCATGCCGTTTAAACATTCACTGCATGCGGCTATCTTTCTTTTTGTCTCTCTTTTTGATTGTCCCTCAATCCAAACCTACTGGTTTCATATGGTAGTATGATATATTTATATAAGGTATATCTCTAGAGTTATTAAAACGCAAAGCTACAGATGTGCATAAAACAATGTACACCAAGTGTGATAATTCAGATCTATAATTGATAAGGTTGTTGCCTGAGAAGTAGGAAGCACACTTCTGAGAGTGGTAAAATTTAGATATTGCAGCTACAAATCTAATCGTAATATGGTTTTTGGAGTTATGGTGCTTTGTTTATTATTTTTTTATATTAAATATATTACATCGGTGGTTGAAGCAGAGCATGATTATGACACAGACGGTGTTATTTCTAGACACATGCAAACATTAAAGGACTGCTAAAATTTATTATAAAGCATTGTTAGTTATATCTTTATTGGATTACACCCTGGTGTACCTTTGCATTTCCTTTCAAATATCGCAGTTTCACATAGGAGTATCAACTGACACTGCATTCGGCCCTCACTGTAATAGCTCCACAAAATCTGCTAGAGCTCCAATAATAAAATACAATAATAAATTAACAATGATAAGAAGAAGAGTGACATAAACCAGACCCTATAGGACCATGCATCCCTATAAATAGAGACTACGTCACCATCATGGGCAAACATTCTTAAGCCTATTGTTTAAAATACCCATATTTGTTCAAGTATTAGTTTTGCGAAAGGTCTGTAACATTATCTGACCTACACTATATGGACAAAAGTATTTGGACACCAGACCGTTACACCATCATGGACTTTTATGACTTTGCATATAGACATTAATATGTAGTTGGTCCCTCTTTGCAGCTATAACAGTTTCCACTCTTCTGGGAAGGCTTTCCATGGGAATTTTTGCACATTAATCCAGTAGAGCATTTGTGAGGTCAGGCACTGATGTTGGACAAGAACAACAATTAACTACAGTAATAAGTCCATGGTAGCTATGGTAGGGCTGACCACAAATCCAACAAAGTGGCTCAGTAATGAAGTAAAACACATTTAGTTAACATGCTCCATGCACGCTATCAAGTCCTGGTTAGAAAGCCTTCTCTAGTGCTGCTTTTCATTAAATAGTCATTATTACATAGTGAGTGGCTCACAGTTGTATAGAAGAACTAGGCATTAACAGATTAGAATGATTTATAGTGTGCTTGATTTCACATAACCTGTTAAAATAAAGATGGAGCTGTCACACTATACTTTGGTATGAACGAAAAGAATATTTAATAATTGGGAAAGTGTGGTAAAACGTAGGCAGTGCCATCATTAATAACTCCTTGCCGCCTGTGGTGCCCCCCAAAATAGGGAATGTTAAGCACGTCCCTGCAGATGTTTGTGATCTTCTCTCTGAATTTCAACATGGTACCCTAACCAGTGTCAGTTTGCATTTTTCTGATTTGACTGGGTATTTATTTTAACAGAGAGCTCCAAAAAACCTGAATTGTACCCTCATCCTCTTGAGCCAATAGTGTGTATATATCTTTATAGTGGATGTGATATAGTTATGTCCCTTGCCAAGCAATTAACAACGAAATAAGATGTATACTGTATCTAAGCAGGCATGGAAATTGGATGTAAGAATCACTAGCTATATAGGATAGAAGAGAACCATAAAATGTAATTAAACCTATCTTAAATAATGACCTATGCATGGCACAAATCATGGATATGCAAAGCATCGCCCTCTGCTGCTGTAAGTCTACTGCACATCCATTAATTTTAATTCATCAAATGAATTGCATTCATAATATGGATTAACCTGTGTAGTTGACACACAATTTACAACCGCTACTTGACTTTCATTATCTATCTCAGACATATTTTGCTTTAATTCTTAGAACGGAATATGTACAGTGAACGCAATGGTATTTTGCGTATATGCTTTGGGGATATGCTCTACCTGTATCCGGCAGAAGATAACCGAAATGTATAAGAAAAAAAAACATACACACATATTCTCACAACAATAAATAAATATTGAAAAATGCATTAGGTTATGCTGAGAGCCTAATACTCTTTAGTTCAACAATATAGAGTTGTGAATGCAAGCCAGATATGACAGATAAATCCTTATATCAATGATAGTGGTTGCTCCAATCAGGGCCGGCCTTTGGGGTGTGCGACCTGTGCGACCGCACAGGGCGCCACACAACAGGGGGCGAAGTCGCGGGGTCCGCTGCCGCCAGTAGCGTACCTAGCGGGGGGGGGGGAAGGCGGTCCGCACCGGGTGCCGCTCATCAGGGGGCACCCGGCACCCCTCCAGAGACGGACAGTAATGTCCGCCGCTGGAGGAGCAGGCTCGCAAGAGAGCGGTACCGGAGGTCTTTAACAGACCTCCGGCTCCCTTGAGTGATTTTAAGCCGGTTCAAGGATCTCCCTTGAACCCGGCTTAAAATCGCTCAAGGGAGCCGGAGGTCTGTTAAAGACCTCCGATATCGCTCCCTTGTGATCCGCGCGAAAACAGCTGCTGTGCGCCGGGGTTTGTTCCCGGCGCACAGCACTGAAGCCGCGCCCACCGCTGTCTGTGCCCTCTGACCCAGAAGAAGACAGAGAGGACAGAAGAACTGAAGAAGAGGAGCGAAGATGAGGAAAAGAAGCTGTAAGGAGAAAAGAGGAAAGGTAGGAAAGCATTCAGTGAGAGTGAGAGTGGATTAGTATGTGTGGATTGGTATATGTGTGCATGAGTATATGTGTGGATTGGTATATATGTGTGTGGATTGGTATATATGTGTGTGGATTGGTATATATGTGTGTGGATTGGTATATATGTGTGTGGATTGGTATATATGTGTGGATTGGTATATATGTGTGAATTGGTATATATGTGTGAATTGGTATATATGTGTGAATTGGTATATATGTGTGAATTGGTATATGTGTGGATTAGTGTACGCGTGGATTGGTATACGTGTGGATTGGTATACGTGTGGATTAGTGTGTGTGGATTGGTATACGTGTGGATTGGTATATATGTGTGGATTGGTATGTGTGTGGATTGGTATACGTGTGGATTGGTATACGTGTGGATTGGTATACATGTGGATTGGTATGTGTGTGGATTGGTATACGTGTGGATTGGTATACGTGTGGATTAGTATATGTGTGGATTGGTAACTGTGTGAGAGTGATGGGTGTTATGCTGTACCATTTCCAATGTCTTTTTCATGATCTAATTATGCTCTAAAAGTAAATCATAACTCCCATCACTCGATACTGTTCCATACAGTGGCAGAGCTGGGAGGCAGAGGCCTTGCACCCCCACCGCAGGACTCCTGAAAGGTGAACTTCAAAGAGGGAAAGGGTAGATAGTTAGGAGGGGGTAGATAGGGAGAAGGGAGTGAGGCAGGGGAAAGGGGGTAGATAGGGAGAAGGGAGTGAGAAGGGGTAGATAGGACAGAAGAGAGTGAGAAGGGGTAGATAGGGCAATCATACTCCTATCATGCCAAGTCTGCGAGTACATCCTGGAATCTGGGTATGCCTGGGCATGATAGGAATGTGATTGCTGTTAATTATATATATATATATATATATATATATATATATTATTGTTATTTAATTGTTTTGTCCTATTTTGGTGTGTTACTTACTTTAAATAAAAGTGTTAGATTTCTTTATGGTGTGGGGGGGTCATATTCGGTTTTGGCCAGGTAAATGCTGCAGTCCAGAATTCGTTTCGGTGCATCCCTACTACTAAGCCAGACAATGAAGTGGTAGGCCTACACCACATCAATGTTTGGCGTAGTATATAGTGATTGGGGTTTTGTTACAAGTTTTTATTCCTTTCTTTTTGTGGGATGGGGGGGGCGCCAGAGGAGTAGTCCGCACAGGGCGCCAGAACACCTAAGGCCGGCTCTGGCTCCAATTTGATAGCAAGAGTATAAAATACAAAAACAAACAAAACTACCCAACTGCTATCACCTTCTAAACAGAATAAGCAAACCAGAAGATTTTTTTTACTAAATCATATAGTCAGTAATCCAAAATACTATTGGAGGAACAGGGGAAAGGGTGGGCCTGGAGGCTCTACTCTTTTGCCCGAAGTAACCTCCATGTAAACTTTCGCAAAACAGCAGAGCCTCACCAGAACTTCACCGGAAGGTCATGTCCTGTCGTTCACAGAGAAGAGTTTTTTGAGCAGTAGAGGAGAAGCAGTGGAGTCATTCAGAGAGAGTAAAAGAGCATGAGAGAACGTGAAAGAGTGAAAGCACCAACAAAGTTCAAAATCAAAACTCCATATTTTTTATGGGATTTGTAGGAATCACCCAAATTGGCAAATTTGGTTAAAATTGCAAATCGTAGGAATCTGAATGCACAGGTCTAAATGTGGACTGCCCTAAACCCATGAGACATGTGTGGCACCACTGAGAGATTAGATCCTTTGTATGCACATGATGAATACCCAAACGGTTCTTGAATATAATTCCTTATGACAATTAGAGACATATCAATGTGAAGAAATGTTGGATGGGCAGACCTTGGAGATTAGCCAGCAAATTATGTAATGTCTTTCTGCAAAATTAATTAAAACTAAATACAGAGATACTTAATAAAAGAAAAAAACTCATCATACACAGTACATCAGTACTGCCATGTCTGTTACTATGAAGGACCTTAATAAAAGTAAGTTTTTTTATATTATTTGATGATTATAGTTCTCGTTGTGTTTGGACTGCCGATGGACAATTTGTTGGCCGAAACTGCTAAAAAGTTGGAATTATAATTATATCCTTGGATTATTGAAAGAATTATATTGCTATATCAAACAGACAGCTTAAGTGATGAATTAGTTTGCTAATGTGAGTATTATGTGAATAGTATTTTACCTATTTTGAGATTTAATGGGTACATATTCAAGATTATAAATGTACTGTAAAGTTAAAGCAGTATTTCCTGTCATACAAAATACTTAAATCCGAGAGCTGGAGGTACTTAAAAAGCTGGTTAAAAGTGTAAATTAGCTTCGGCAGACATAGAACTTGACAGCAGATAAGAACCATTCAGCCTATTGAGTCGGCCCATTTTTCCTGATATAAAGACTCAGACCTTAATCAGTCCTTGGTCCCATCTTTTAGTCAGCTATATGGCTATCGCATGCTTGTTTAAATTCCCTCACTGTGTTAGCCTCTACCACTTCTGCTGGGAGGCCATTCCACCTATCTACAATTATCTCAGTAAAGTAAAATAAAATAATAAAAAAATAAAAAACAAAACCAAAACCAAAACAAACAAAAAAATAATATATATATATATATATATATATATATATATATATATATATATCTCTACAGGAAGGGATGTGCACAACCTAAAAAGCATAAATGGCATAGACATTCAGATTCTTTGCTTTCTGATTCTCTAAAGGTATAAATATTAGGAATATTAAGAAAAATGGTTCACACTGTAAGGTTTGATCAGAACCTCCAAATATGCACAACACAAAAAGACATTTTTAGGAGCTATTTGAATATATAAACCTCTAAAGAGTCATTATTCTGAAAATGGCTGTTGGATCTGTTGAAATTGAAGATAATGCACATTGAAGATAATGCAGCTCTCAGAATGCTCAGCCAATTCCTTGATTTAAGCAGAATGCTACGGAACTAGCTTTTCATCACTTCTTACTCTTAACTGCAATTCAACTAAAGTCAGAGAGCTATATATCACCCACAGGTGACAAAAATAAAATGGTTTATTATACAGTGGAAACTCGTGCAAAGTTTTTTGTCAAAAAAAAACAGGACTCCGTGGGTTGAAAGTTTGTAACTTTTGGTCCAATCCACACCTTAACAGAATATGTATCAATGTATCAATTATTTGTATTAAGAACAAATAAAATGCAAAATAGGTAATTAATCAGATTTCAGCCATATAATAAAATAGGGTGAGGATCATACTACCAAGCAATACATTACTCACCACGCTATACATTACAGAATTATTTAAAATCGAATTGTAGGGAATGATAAGGACCATAAACAGCTAAATAGGCAGCTTTTATATTAGCACCCTATAAGGCAGCAGGGGTACTGGACTTCAAGAGCAAATCCATGCACAAACTGGTCTATGATGAGTTTTTTTCATCATTTAGATATGTCTGCAGATATCGTGTCTGTGCTGCTGGCAGTACCCTTCTCTGAAGGCTTGGAAAAGATAGAATTACAACCTGTGTCAGTGAGCCAGTTAAAATAGCTTTGTAGCCTGCTCTGTGCTGTTCTTCTGCCTACAGCTTATAATGTCCTAAGCACACATTCTTGCTTGGCGGTGGAGTGTGACAACTTCTGCTGTTCTTTATTAATGTTGGCATTATCACATCTCAGGAGGCAGGCACCATTCAGAATGACTAAATACTACAAAAAATACCCCCCACCACCACCAGATATACCTAAATGTACCAATACACACATTGCATATTCAGCACAGTGTACTAGAAACCCAAACAAAAGGGCAAACATGATTATATATATATATATATATATATATATATATATATAATGGGAAAATCATCTATAATATCCCAAACTGTTCCCACGAACGTTCCTTTGATTTAGTGCTTAATGCTAAAATGTATCATTGGATCAGCATCTCCCTTATGTAACCCATAAATCTAGCCTCCCATCCAAATGACAAACGTCCCCTTGATTTTTGATATTTTGCATGAAGCTGTGTTAATAGAAGGAGCCATAGACATAAATAATGATTACACATGTTTTCCTTCTGGGCTTCGCAGTGTTTGACCTTGGGACTGGGAATTCATATTATTGCTTGTTTTCTTTTATTTTGATGTCACACTGTAACTTCCGGAATCCAATCAAAAACGGCTTCTTCTTTATTTACCCAACTGTTTAACTGTTGCTACTTCGAGCTGGATGCGAACCTCTTAGTAACAGAAATATTATTCTTATTTTCACACTTCGGTTACATTTTGATTGACTGCTCTAATTCAGTTAGATTTAAGGCTAAGTTCATGCATTACCTCTCTGATTGCCGATGGTGCAACCCGCGCCTCTTTCCTGTGACCGCAAAACCTACCCTAGCCATGCCATTACAGTGACCATTAATGACACTATATCCTATCCATACCTATATGGTGACTATTAATGACACTATATCCTATCCATACCTATATGGTGACCATTAATGACACTATATCCTATCCATACCTATATGGTGACCATTAATGACACTATATCCTATCCATACCTTTACGATTACCATTAATGACACTATATCCTATCCATACCTTTACGATGACCATTAACAACACTATATCCTATCCATACCTTTACGATGACCATTAATGACACTATATCCTATCCATACCTTTACGATTACCATTAATGACACTATATCCTATCCATACCTTTACGATGACCATTAACAACACTATATCCTATCCATACCTTTACGATGACCATTAATGACATGATACCCTATCTATACCTTTACGATAACCATTAATGACGCTATACCCTATCCATACCTATATGGTGACTATATAAGGCACTATACACTATCCATATGTTTATGGTGACTATTAAAGACGCTATGCCCTATCCAAACATTTATGGTGACTATTAATGACACTATAACCTAGCCATACCTTTATGGTGACTATTAAAGACTTGATACCCTATCCATACCATTACGGTAACCATTAATGACACTATAGGCTATCCATACCTTGACGGTGATCATTAATTACACTATACCCAAGCTATAGCTTTATGGTGAGCATTAACGACAGTATACCCAAGCTATACCTTTATGGTGACCATTAATTACACTGTGCCCTATCCATACCTTTATGGTGAATATCAATGATAGTATACCCTATCTATACCTTAATGATGACCATTAATGACAGTATACCCTAGCTATACCTTTATGGTCACCATTAATGACAGTATACCCTATCCATAACTTTAAGATGAATATTAATGACACTATACCCTATCCATACCTATATGGTGAATTTAAAGGAAAAGAAGCAGTATTCTTAGCACTGTATACTCCCGTTAAAAAGCAGAAAGTAGACTCCAGCTGTGTGTTCCGGCCCGCAGCACAACATACAATTATCACACCCTCTTACAGTATTGTAGAAACGTATCTGTAGTAAGAGTAACGCCGCTATTTCTTTCTAAAGGCGGCGCAGAGCCATTAAAATGTAACCGTCCTAAACCGCCGCAGTTCCAACAACAACAAAAAGAACGTCCGCGGAAGAAGCCCCTCATTCCATTACAGTAACTAAGCGCTGCGGTAACTCGCCTCCTGCTCCCGTTAGGCGATTATTCGGAAGCCCGAATCCGGATCTCATTGGCCACAGTCAGTCGTCTCCCAGCTGCGCCTGATTGGGCTCCAGCGCAATGGCTGCCTTTTCTCATTGGCAAGCCTTCAGCGCCCGCAGCGGTAGGAGTCTCAGCGCTCCCTGTTTACATTTCCTATTGGCTGAAAACCCAGTTCGGGTTATTGCCAGTAGAAAGCAGTGATTGGACACGGGCGCTCAGACATCTGCCTGCCATTGGCTCGCCTGGATTTAGAAATTCTCCCATCAATATCCATTCCGTTTAGCAGAACGCGCGAGGATTTCCTTGCTGTGAGGGACGTGGTGTGCACGCGGGTGAGAGCGCATGACACCTTCACGTGTTCGCACTCAGCCAACTTCACTCCCGCATTGAACTTCTTCCATGCTTGTCGCCGTCCCCGGACCACTAGCCGGAAGGCTAGGGTGGCAAATTCATGCTTGTAATGGGTGCCATAGAAAATGAGGTTAGCCATCTACCACCAAGCGACAAGCTCGCGTGTGTGACTTGATGCCGCCTCAGAGAATAAAGGCGTCATCCCCATCACCGTGTCTTTCCTTAATGACCGTGCATGAGAAGGGCATCTTTGGAATCATGGATGACAGAGCCAACAAGTTGATTCTGGCCCCTGTCCTAGCCGTGCTTTTTGTGATGATTGTCTACCAGTACATATGCCCAGCCGGGACCAATTCGTGCCATTTCAGGGCTGGCAACACTCTGAGAGGGGTAGCCCAGTCCTCTGAGCTGCCAGCCGTCGCAGAAGCCCAGTGGCAAGGGGAGGAGGATGACAGCGAAGTTCCCGAGGACTCCAATCCTCCGAAATTCCAGCCGACCTTCAACTTCGTGGCCAAAGACCTCACCAGGTTTGTGGATTTCAACATCAAGGGGGACGATGTGATCGTGTTCCTGCACATACAGAAGACGGGCGGCACCACTTTCGGGAGGCACCTGGTTAGAAACATCCGCCTGGAGCAGCCTTGTGATTGTAAGCCCGGCCAGAAGAAGTGCACCTGCCACCGGCCCGGGAAGAAGGAGACCTGGCTCTTTTCGCGCTTCTCTACGGGCTGGAGCTGCGGGCTGCATGCGGACTGGACCGAGCTCACCAACTGCGTGCCCGCTATAATGGACAGGAAGGACAGCCAGAGAAACCACAGGTCAGTCGGTGCGCCTTCCTGCAACTCGCAGTATCACCAGCCAGCAACTAAACTCCTAATACATCCAGTAACATCATCATCATAATGATTCAGCAAGGATATATCCTGACATTCCTTACTGGGAATCATGTTTGGCTGCCCGGAATAATCATTCAAGTTATTATGATGATTATCGATACTATTATTATTTCCTTGCTACAACTCATGTTTGACTACCCTCAATAATAATCATTATTATTATTATTAATTTTCTTACTACATCTCATGTTTGGCTACGCTCAATAATAATAATAATAATAATACAAATAATTAATATTGAGGGTAACCCAACATGAGCTGTAGTAAATAAATAACAATCTATTATTATTTATTAATAATAATAATAATAATAATTAATATTATTACTGTCATTTTTTATTATAACCATGGAGGAATGAAGAGTAAAGCTATGTAAATGCACCCTGTGTAATAGTATGTGCACAGTGTGTGGAAATGGGTCTGAATTAATGCTTGCCTGATGGAATAAAACAGTCTATATGATCGTCAGACAGTTGCCACAAGGATGGCCAGTGAATGAGTAGTCACGGTAAAGCCTCCTGCAGGGGTAATTGTGTTTCAGCACCACGGCCAGCGGCACTGTCTGCAAAACTTAATAGTGGAGCCGGCCAGCCTCTCAGCCACTGCTGCATCCACACAACTGCGCCTGCACCTCTCTCTCTCTCTGCTGCCTTCAGTCTTGGCATTTATCACATTTAACTATAATTATATCTATCTATCTATCTATCTATCTATCTATCTATCTATCTATCTATCTATCTATCTATATATATTATACATATTATATCATATCAATATCATACATATTATATCATATACATAACATGCATATTATATCATATACATAACATGCATATTATATATATATATCATCTATTGTATCATATAAATATCATACATCATGTTTGGGTATATGCTCACGGAGCCCCATGAAGCAATCAATAACACTGTATTGCAATCCCTTGTTTGATGAATCAAGGAGCAAGCTTTGCTTCGCTTAAGGCTTTCTATAGTGGAAATGGAAGAAACTTTTGGGAGATCTCTAGGAAATAATGCACAGATCTTGCTTGCTAAGATTATGTTGTGATTCAGAAACAAATAGTACCATGTCTCACATGATCATGCCAATAATTCTGTATGAGAATATTTGCACGCATTATCTCCATTATATTTTTGTTCATGCGCTATATTTTGGGCTATTCACGGTCAGAAGTTTCAGATTGTATCACATCTGCATTACCTTTTGGTCACACTGCAGCAGTTTAGTGAGGAAGTCTTTTTTGCTTCAGTTTGTTAATGGCTGTAGCTTTTGGTCCCATGCTTCAACTCCATGTATATATTCACATAGCTTTGGGAAAAATAACATTCCTTAACTTGTAGTTATACAACTGAATTTGTTTTAATGTATATTGTGTGTGAATAAAATAGAATTGAACCGCAATTGATTGCAGCACACATTTATTAGAGTAAATCAATAGATACAGTTAATCCGATAGATTAAGATTGATAGAATTAATCAGTCAATATTTGTGATAACCGCACAAGCTGCAAACTATGGACAAGTTTTTCTCCCGCTCTGATTACGGCGATTTTTATTTATTTGTAAGGATTAGTTATTACCTGGTTTAACTTCCATGCGAATGCATCATTTTTGCTTATAGTTGTGTAATTCAATGCATTGTCTAGCTGTTAAGGCTTAAACACGCCAAGTGGCATTAAAGCAAACAAATTTAATGTTTTGAGGGTTCTTTTAGCGTTTCCATAGTTCCCTTTTTTATAATATAAGTCTTTCATCTGTTCTCCTACATTTAAACTTTGCTGCATTAAACTATAAATGAGCAGTTCTTTACGTACTAATGTTATTGCTCCCTAATGGAATAGAAATGCCTAACCGATACATTTTAAAACCTGCTAATGTGTCATATCATAAGATGCATTACGTTTAAAGCTTTTCCTTCCAAAGAATGTCTAGCACATTCAATGAGCCATCTCCTTTTATCCATTGTTAAAAACCCTACCTTCTATACATACAGAATGTTAGAACTAAAGCTCAGTGAGTGCTTGAGGTTCGGCTCTGGTACTGCTCTGGTTCAGTTTGCAAATGCTATCACATTATGTTAAGTAAAACAATGAGCAGCAGAGCCAGAAGAATGTTCTTTGACAGCCTAGATCAGGAAAAGAGATATTTATCATGGACAACGTATGTCACTGCCGGGGCAGACTGAGAGCTAGTCCAGGTCAGGGGACTAAGACAGGATCCATATGGCTGAGGAACTGAAACTGGAGACAATATGAGGGCAGAAATCCTTCTTCAGAAGCACTCCTGTGCAATGTGAAGATAGCTGCTGTAATAGCCTCTGCACCTTCATCTGTAAAGCAGCTAAAGCTCCGCGTCGTGGTATTCCACTAGACGTAATGTCTTATAGAGAGACGGATGTCAACTTTTGTTGCTGTAAAAATCTGAACTGTCCAATTACAGATTCAAAAGTTCTGTCATGTTAGTGTGTGTGTAATGTATAAACAAGATAATTCCACCTATAGGCAGTCTAAATCTCATCGGTGTAGAGCAAGTAAAACCTTGTGGATGGTGCTTTTGGTTATAATTTTGTCAGCGCAGTTGTGCCATAGCTGTGGTTGCCAAGATATATTATCTGTATTACCTATGCACCTTTGCAAATTAGTCTCGCTGTGTCTGCTTACACAGTGTTTGCTATGGACTTAAGTGATGTGATATGATATGAGTGATGTGATATTATACTCGATATATATTATGTGGGACAGGTAGAAATTGTTACTACTTATTGCTATGCAGATATTTGTAACGTGAATGTATAATTTCACATTGGATATTAGCATGAGACAATTTATAAATTTATTTGACTTATACGGGGCAAATAAAATGGCACACAACGTTTGTAAGTGTTAATATATTTACTTAAAAAAATACAGGATAAAGAAAATATTTTTTTTCTACCGTACCGTAAAAATAACTTGGCAGTATTCACAGTAACTACTATGTAAATATTCTCTAATAAAATCGGACGTCTATAAAATCTCAAATATAAATCTAATATTTTAGAAAGGTGCATAAGCAAGGACAAGATTTACACAGTAAGTTTATTTATCTGCAAGAAAACCAAAGTGAAATAGCTTTTTTATTCTGCCAAAGCTCAGCCTGCCCTTGAGCATATTTGCCTTTTCATTTGGAAAATACATTTAGCAATTTCTGCCCAAGGTAGAGCGAAGGCAGAGTTTGAGTTGCTACTACCCAACGGCCCTAAGATATTCCTTGATGATTCATTAATGTTAACTTCTGAAACGGCAGGACCAACATAACCTGATGGGGTGTTTACTGACAGAGCCACACAGAGATTTTAATATATCGTTATCTAAGCTCAAAATGAAAACTGTCTTGCTTCTACCACAATGCTCAATGTGCTACAGCAGATTGGTCTATGTGTCAACTAGTTCCATTGGAAAGGTCACTGATTTTTGACTTTGACTTTTCTCTAGAACCCGTTGATAGGAATGTAACACTGTACCGATTAAAAAAAGAAATGTTCACTATTTAAAAAACACCAATTTAAATATATGCAACTGCTAAGTATCGGCTGCCAAATATCATCCGTACGACTCACTCATCTGCTTAGGCAATACATAGGATTTAAAATAATACCCTGTAACCCACCTATTATCCCCTTTTTATTACCAGGATATAAAAAGCTACATTATTACACAGTACAGACAGCATAAAATGAGACTTAAAGTAAACGGTAGATTTTCTTGTCAAATATGTGCTACTTTGAGATAACTCCAATGAAAATACGCCATTGGGAAATACATTGAACTACCTTTTCTGTGTTTATCTATGGGACTTTAATAAAAGTAATAATGCTGTGAATTTCTATAGTAAAATATAGCTTGATACGGCTTATTTTAGTTCAGAGTGGAGTCAATACAATAGGCTGTTTTGATGTTGAAAGCCATATACTAGGAATAAAATAACCTCAAAGCCTTTCCCTTCTAGGTACACAAAATTAAACATTTTGACAAATGTTATTTTAATGTGTTTTATATAGGGCTGCAACAACTAATCGATAAAATCGATAATAATCGATAATGAAATTCGTTGGCAACGAATTTCATTATCGATTAGTTGAATCGATTATTATCGATTATAAAATGAGGGTTTTTTCAGAGCAAACGCTCTGAAAAATCCCCCTCATTATATAATCCGTGTAGTCTGACTCACCGTTTCACAGCAGCAGCTCCTACTTACTCCCCCTCCCTGTAATCACTGTGACAACTGGCCCCGCCCCTTCCTTCTCCCAGAAGGCCAGAACCACATGGCTGTGCCACTCATCTAACTGTAAGTATATGTACATTATATATATATATATATATATATATATATATATATATATATATATGTGTATGTAATATATATATATATATATATATATATTTGGGCTACTGAAAGTTAGGGGAGGTGGGGGTTAATTTAGGGGCAGTTATGGTTAGTGGGGTGTTTAGGGTTAATTTAGGGGCAGTTATGGTTAATTGGGTGTTTAGGGTTAATTTAGGGGCAGTTATGTTAATAGGGTGTTTAGGGTTAATTTAGGAGCAGCTGTGGTTAATGGGGTGTTTGGGGTTAATTTGAGGCAGTTGTGGTTAATGGTGTGTTTAGGGTTAATTTAGGGGATGCTGTGGTTGATGGGGTCTTTAGGGTTAATTTAGGGGATGCTGTGGTTAAGGGGGTGTTAAGGGTTAATTTAGGGGCAGTTATGGTTAATGGGGAGTTTAGGGTTAATTTAGGGGAATCTAAATCCTGGGGGCAGTGAAGTGACATATCTGGGGGTATAAGGCATATACAGTATATAAGGCATATGTGGGGAGGGCAGTGTGGCATGTCTGGGGAGGACGGAGTGGTGTATCAGGGTGTATAAGGCATATCTGGGGGTAGAGTGGCATATCTGGGGGTAGAGAAGTGGCATGTCTGGGAGGCAGGGTGGCATGTCTGGGGAGGATAGAGTGGGGTATCAGGGGATATAAGGCGTATCAGGCACAGTGGCAGATGTGGGAGGCAGCGTGGCATATGTGGGAGGCATTGTGGAGTGGCAGATGTGGGAGGCAGCATGGCGTGGCATATGTGGGGAGGGCAGGGTGGCATGTCTGGGGAGGATTGAGTGGTGTTTCAGGGGGTATAAGGCGTATCAGGCACAGTGGCGTGTGGGGGGGTAGAGTGGAGTGGCAGATGTGGGAGGCAGCGTGGAGTGGCATATGTGGGAGGCAGCGTGGAGTGGCATATGTGGGAGGCAGCGTGGAGTGGCATATGTGGGAGGCAGCGTGGCGTGGCAGATGTGGGAGGCAGCGTGGCGTGGCAGATGTGGGAGGCAGCGTGGTGTGGTATATGTGGGAGGCAGCGTGGAGTGCTGTGGTAGTCAGCGTGGCATATGTGGGGGGGCAGCATGGCATGTCTGGGAGGCAGCGTAGCAAGCCTGGGCTCAAATGTGCATATATTGGGGGGCTGGTTGGGAAATAAAGACAAGAAATTTATTATCAAAGTTTTTTTATTCTGCTGTTTGTATTTAACATCATTTGTTTAGTAAATTATTTTAAATAAATGAAAAATTTACATTCATTTTTTTTATCCGATTAATCGATTAATCGAAAAAATAATCGGCCAACTAATCGATTATTAAAATAATCGTTAGTTGCAGCCCTAGTTTTATAAATCATTTGAAATATTTTTGATTCTGTAGCAATGATTTATTAAACGTGACATGGAGGGCCAATAGCAGGTAGATATGGGCTGGACGTGCAGTAGAATTAATATTTGTTTTAAGAGGGTCCATCACCTATATAGCTTTAATGAGAATGAAATATATTTTACAAAGTGGCTTATAGGTTGTGCATGCGGTTGATTGTTCAGCAGCGTCAAAATAAGTGTCAATAAGCAGGGATTCCAGCTGAATAATTGTAAAGATGTCTGGAACTGTGGAAAAGTACACACACAAAAATAAATAGCAAAAATGTTTTTTTCCAATCAGGAATAGTCAATAATGAGAAAGAAGCACAGTACATTCAGCTGTATATAATATTACGGGAGCAAAAAAAAGATCTTGAAAAATATTACATGATCAGCCTAATGTTGGCATATAAGAAGCACTGGAAATTAAATCAATGTGCTAAATGCGTTAAGGCTTGCATCTTTTTAGTGATTATTTATAGAGCCGCACGGTTGTATTTTGATTGGCAGGAAGTCCTGTATGTGTGATACCTTAAGTCCCCTCTGGAAATATAACATATGGAAGAAGAAGGAGAAGTAAAGGTATATTTAACTTTAGATAGAGAAAAGAGAAAAAAACAGCTTTTTTTTTTGTTCGCTTAAATTGGCAATAAGCTTGCATAGTGTAAAAAAGTATTTGCTCCTCCGATATTTTACCACTGTTTGCCACTGAAGGTTATTGGATATTTTATTTATCATGCATTAAAGAAGTCTATAAAACATTCAATGCACTGTGTGATAAAGCAATTGCCCCTTATACTCAAAACTGGGCTACCCCAACTTTAACAGCAATTCACAGTGCTCTACTTCAGTAGCATCTTCCCATTTAGTGGTATTTGTGGCTTTTCGTGAAAAAACTGCTCATATCAGGTTGACCTGCCAGAACATCTCATTGGAGTTTAGGTCTGGACTTTGGCTAGGCCGTTCAAAAATGATCTTCAACCATTCACAGGCATGTCACTGCTACTACCATGCTTTGACTGTTGGTTCTGCCTTTGGCACATCTATTCCAAAGTTTGAATGCTTCTTGTCAAATTCTAAATGAGCATTTGTGTCATTCTTAAGGAGCAGTGGTTTCCACTAACCTTAGGTGAGGGGAGAGGAGCATGCAGATGCATGAATGTCTTTCTGGGACCATTGGAGTCTTCCAGGATGATCTAAAGCCTTGCTCTTGAACTGATTTTAGTTGGACAGGTGCTCCTGGGAAGTTGTGCTACCATCCAGACCTTTGCTCAAAATGTTGTGTGGTTGAGCCCCATGTGTAATCCTTTTCAGACTGGCATGGAGTAACAGCTATTTTCAGAAGATGTTCATGGATATGTTTTGAATGATGTGGCTTTAAAACCCTGTCTACTCACAACTTCCATTTTTGAAGGCAAGGACCCATGTTACAATTATATTGGGCAGGGCAGACTTAAACAGTTACTATGTGTTAGATAAAGAAAATATAGACAAAGATACAACCTATTTAACCAGGGAAATAAATGGTAAGTGTTGTAGAAATAAAGTATTTACACTGTGTAATCACAGTTTAGAATCATTTATCTTCTAGTCTGTGATTCAAGGTAATAAATCCAGCGCTTATCATATCGTCTCTGTACAGCCAGACTCACTAAAATTCAGCTGTGCCACTAAGTAAATACACACTCCGAAACATGTGTTATTTAAATACAAAGTCATTTCTAAAACCGTATAGGATGTCTTCAAGATATAAAGTTGATTTTCCTTTGAACATTAAAGCAGGTTTGTGCTTAAATGTTTTCAGTGAAGTTTTGAGGTACTCCTGTCCTCTGCTTTTTCAGATCATTAGTCCCCAGCACCTGAATGGGAGAGATTGTGGCTCTACTCAGCTATGTTACGCTTTCCATGTGCTCTCAAAGTTCAGTGAATAGACCATTTAGTGTGCTTTAAAAGCAGGTTTGGAAGCATGTATAGATGTGAATTTAGCAATAATTTCAATAGAAATTCTATTGAAAGGCATCAAGTAACATTATGTTCCCTACGGAATGTAATTTAAATAAAAAAGGTGATCTGAAAATAGTGCAATAAAACATTTTATCTCCGTTGAATATGGGCCAGTATATCTCTTTTTATCTCACTTTTTTCCATTTCAGTCATCTTTGAAGTTTTTTGTTGCGCTGCTCCCCATTCGGTAGGTAACGTGCCAACTGGCCTTCCTTTGTAGACATAGCAGATGTTGCCATGAGAAGTCTGACATTCTATTTAAAGATTTAATATACATGACTGCTGTTGGCACTTTGGCATGGATGATGGCTGGCAAATCTACAACACTTGGCAGATCTAGCGCTTTGAAAACTGGAATTTATGTGTTATATGTGTTAACGCAAGTTTGTTTGAAATTGTGTTGTGTGTATATTTATCTTCTGCTGTTCACATGGGCACTGCAAGCTAATATAGTAAATTACCCACAAGTTCTTTTAAGAATTGACATGACTGAGAATTGATGTCTCTTGCAAGTGATATACATAACTACTTATGAAAACTGTGACATTATACATTCTTATATAAAATGCAACTGTTTCTATGGATACATTAAAAAGACGTCTAGTACCTGAAATATAAACCGTTGTACTCATTTTATAGCATCAGGTATTTTTTCCATAGCATTTTCTAGAAGTGTATGTCTCTTATACTGGACAATGTATAGCCTAATATTCCATTATTTATAGTGAAAGATCCTAACTAAGTCATTATTCAGTGGTCATAAGTGCCCACAATACTCTTTACATTATACTTTGTATTGTATTTTAAATACCCTGTTCTCCATTAACCCATACCCACCCATACATAATTCCAGTTATTAAAAGAATGATTCTCTTCAACCTGCAAAGAAAATGTGGGCTGCATTACAGAATTCGTAACTTTAAAAAAATGTAATATGCACAACTGGCTCCATGGGAGGGTTGACAAGTTTCCTAGCCAAATGGCTAATCACAGACGCTTCCCACAACACATTTATCAAACAAAGATACAGTTTTATTGACAAATATAAAATGTACATACCTTAAATTAGTGTTTGCGTTGCACATCTCTTCATCGTTTGTATCAGCACCCATACAGTATGGGAAGCAGTAGGGAGATTCAAATCTTCAATTGACATTGTGGTCTACTTAGGTTAGGTCACATGTTGCCCTGGACATTGGCCCTTATTGGCTGTTTGATAAGATTTGTCTCAGTACATAGGACATAACCCATTAAAAAAAAAAAAAACCCAGAGGTGTTTGGTCTGGCAATAGTGGGACACAAGCCAAGATAAGGCCAAGCGAAAGAAAAGCTTTCCGAGCCCACATACTAGCTAATCTGGTCCTTCAGGACATATACACAAAGACGGAGAAGGATCAACATAAAACATTACAGTTAAGGAATGAAATCAGGTAATATGACCAAGTTATAGATCACTGCAGTTGTTTGTTCTCAAAACGGGTTTGTTTTTATAAAAAGTCATCCTAACCTGATGTGTCAATTATACTTTAAGCCTTTTGAGCATTCATTTTACACCCAGGCCTGGTGATATCTGAAACTCTTACTCCTGCATTGGCTGCAGTTCTTTGACTATAATGGATACCATACAATAAAACAGTACGTAGCTTGCTTGCACCACAATAAAAAGTAATAATGGTGTACTTCAGTTTAATGTACGGTAATGCGCACTCGGCAATGTCCTTAAGCGCTCATGCAGAGCGGGCTTTGACAAATATTGTTATTAGAATTATCACTGTTATATAGTACAGTACGTGTCTGGTCAGCAGAACTCCACCACTGACATATGTTTCGGAGATAAGGTCGCTTGTCTGTGACTCAAGCACAGAATCTAGAAACAAGGGAAACTTTTAATATAATTATAGTAAAACGTTTACTTGAGCCATTTCCATTCCGTTTAAAGAAAAAGACGATCTTATTGCTTTCAGGGGTGAATTGCTTAGTAATGGTATAACAATGTATATGTTTAGGACATTTTTGGAGTTTGCTTTAGGTGGGAGCACAGTTAATACATTTAGTTGGCTTTATTTACCAAAGCAGTGATATACAGGAGATGTGGTTTTTAACTTCCTGGCTTCACAGTGCATTATGAAGGACCAACTTCAAATTGTTCTGCAAAGAAAACTGAGGTTTGCCCTGTATAATATGCAATCACCATATGATATACAACTCAGTTCTTTTTTGGTCTCAAAAGCTGTTTGTTTGGCCCTTTTTAATACACAGTAAAATTACTGAGTTTTAAATTGCAACTCTATGAAAGTGCATTGTTTAGTGAATGAACCCCTGTGCATATAGCAGATGGGTTGGGTCTGGGGTAGCAGTGGGATGTTCTGTTATCCATGGGGAACAAGATCAGAGGGAGACCCACAGGCTGACCCAACTACTGTTTGATTTTTGATCGCATTTGATGCCTGGGAGCTGATGCTAAGGACTCTTGTGATGCCAACCCCTTACATTACATCATCTAACACTAACAGAGCGCTGCATATTCTGTAGTATAATCAAAAGAGTGACTTTGCTTGTGCACTATGGCTGGGCTGAGGGGTATGCAACCTGTCCAAAAGATCTCCCCTCACCAGGGCAGGCAAGTAGACACCGGTGTCTGCCACGCTGCCGGATCTCTCAAGTGGTGGACTGCCCAGCGCTGGAGGAGCAGGGAAGATTGAGGAGAGCCAAAAGAAAGGGGAGATGTAGGGAGAAAAGGGAGAGATAGATGAGGAGAGATAAACAGAAGGGGTGAGGTAATGATAAAAAAGGAGTAGAGCTAAAGAGAAAGGGGAGGATGAGAGTGGGTGGGGTGGCCCGCATAGCGCACCTGAACACCTAAGGCCAGCCCAGAACATATACCAAACACTCGCCTTTCCTTACTGACTTGAGCTGTAATACTTTCTTTAATATTTTCATCATGTGTGTGCTTCCCTAGCCTTTGTAACTATGGTTTGAAATAATAAATGCTGATAAATGTTTAAATGTGCGTAACATTCCTTGATTGCAATTTGATCTACAAAATCAAGATTGTCAGATCTGTAAAGAGTTAACCAAATGCAGATTACACCTAGTACATGAGCTACATATTTATGTTTTTTTAAATAACACCTTGCCTATAAATACAAAGGCAAAATCAGGACCATCATTTGTGAAAACCTACATGCAGCAGAAATACACTTTGTTCAAAAGTTTGGGGTCCCTAAGCTGTTTTCATGGAAAACAAGAAAATGTCTAGTTTTGTTTTCTAAAAAAAATCAATTAGCCTTTTAAACTTAAACTTCGATTACTTAGCACAATGTGATGTTATTTTTATGGACAAAATTTGCTTTTTGTTTCAAAAGCAAGGACATGACAAGTGTGTCATAATAGAGTGACATGACAAAAATGAGCCTTAGGGGGTAGTATTCTGCATCAAAGAACAGCCTTTGTGCTGTGCTGCTTGAGGATGGTTTCCTGTTTGGCTCCTAACTAGACGTTTTGCCCATGGTGGATGGGTGCCTTATGGTGATAAAGAATTACTGCGTGACAGAAGCAGATGGTGGAATTACAAACTATAAAAATTCCCCATGGGTTTTAAAGAAAGTATAAAAAAAAATGTGTAAATTGCGTCTCTGAGCATCTTCTGATCAGGTGATTTGGAAGAGACATAATCAACCTCCAACTTCAAATCCTTGATCTTGTTCTTAAGGTAGACTAGGTGTCACACCAAATTGTGTAAACCATCTTTTCAACCTGGTAATCCCAACAATGTTTATGCATTAACTTGAAATCTATGTTTAAAAAAAAAAGTGTGTGTGGTCATTGCCTAAAATGCCTAGGTAATGGTAAAGTCTTATCAGAACAGTAGTCCTATAATGTTTTTTTCACAAGGGCAATTTCTGCCTAGAACTCTGAGTAGGATGTTGAATTGCCTTCCCTTTGCAGTTATCTGAGGTCACCAAAACTAAATAACGATCAGTGTCATACACATGTGGAGTTTTCTGCTATGGGGAACCAACATGCTAATAAAGATATGTGCTCTAAATAACCAGGTCTGTCATCACTTGTTCTTAGAGATCGTCAACTCAATTGTTTGTTAATCTTGCAGTTTTGTCTTGGCTCTGGATTGTAACTTTAAAACTACTGTACGTACCGGTGTGAATATTCACCTTCCATTGAAATGGTCCTGAACAAAATGTAGTTATTTCTTTAAATTGCTTTTAATCTACAATACTAATATTGGAAAAGTTATACTATGGGGCCAACAGTTGGGAATATGTGTAGGTGTACAAATAGGGTTTTTATTGTTTCAACCAAGGCTTTACCATATTTTTGAAGGGGGTAGCTAGTAGTAAGTGACTTTTGTTGTTGCTTATATCAGTTTAGTTTATTGTTAGGTTTATTGGTGCTTGTTATTAATGTATTGGCCAAACAGGATAAACATCTGCGATGGGGGTTAGTATCTTGTAATCATTGTTCAATCTGTCAGTCAGGGCATTGTGGGTTCAGTTCCCTTTTAGCCAGTGTTAGCATCATTAATTCGTTTTATTTTTCACTTTATTTTAAAATGTATTTCAATAAGGATCAATTACGTTATGACGCTTCGACGTATCTACTAAAGTTTTCCAATTATATTTTCTACCTTGGCAATTCCTGGTACCATCGTAATGAAAACATGAATACCGCCAGACATTGCGCTCTCAAAATGTGACAGCGCTAGTATGTTTTCTTTATATATTTTTTTCTTTTTAAAGGTGAGTTTAGGCATTCCCACATATTTTACTTTAGATTTAGTTTAGGAGAACTGATAAAGGCACTGCTTATACCATGGATACATTAATTTCTTAACAAGCTATAGCATGTGATCTTTGTTTGCCATTAAGTGTTATTGTTTTATCCTGAGATAATTTCCAAGGTTATTGCTGCTGAATACAAGTGTGAAACCGGGTGCTACTCAGGTGGATGTTATCTCATTGTCATTTTGTGACTTGCTGATTCAGTTGATCAGTTCGCTGTGTGCCGCTGACTATAGTTGCTACCTGGTCGGAAATCACTGTGAATATGATTCTAGAACAGCAATGGAATCAACTAAATAAAACTTGGCATCTTGCTGAATAGAGGATTTTAGATGTATCTGTCGCAGTAAGCTTTACTTGTTTTACCAACATTTAGTTTTTTTGAATTGCTGAAATTCTGGGTATTGTGAAAAATGAGCCAAAAGATCTTTGTTCGTCGGGGTCATGAAAACTATGGGAATTACCAATCTACAATGTTACACTGCGTACAAATAACTGACCTCTTGGACAGGAAAAAGTCACGTTCCAGGCTTTTATTTTTTCAGAGGTAGAGCAACAAGTTAGTCTACGTACAAGTAGTACATTTCTTGTTAGTATGAATGACTCTTTGACTTTGGTAGCCCAGCCTGTTTGCCTTGTGGCTTTTTTTTTTTTTTTTTTTAATTTTATCCATTCTCAAATCCCATCTCTTGGTAATGGCCTATACAAAGAAGTTGCCATCTTCCAGGGCTTTATCAGAAGCAAAATTCTGTTGCAGACTTGAGCAAGTATACAACATATAAAAAGGATCTTGAGGTAATATGGGTAAGCCGCAGGAGATCTCAAATATAAAGCTCTCCTGATGCTAACCATAAGTATCTCACAATCCTGTTTATCTTTGTATTTGGACTTGACCAAGTCCACAACAGAAATTATTCTGGTGGGGAGGGTTTGTGGTGGTAAAGTGATATTCAATATTTTTGCCCTTGGACTATCCAGACTACCTAATGTCACCTTCCATCCTTGCCATTATCCCATATTGCTTCTCCCGTATTCAGAGTGCCCTGCAGGTTCATTGAGCAAAATATTTGAGAAAGTGTATAATTTTACCCATCTTGTAGTGCTGCTCACCTGTCATCTTCCTGTGACTTCCATGTAGACTTTCCATTTTAACCCCTGGTGGGAAAGGGTTGCTCGTTGCTGGTTTTCAGCATCACTTTATCCCTACACCAAGAAATATGATCTGGTACCGACAGTCCTGACATACATTTGCATAAGCAAATAAAACAATTATATTTTTGGATGTATTTAGAAAACGGCAAACCATAATGTCCTTAATGTCATAGGGCTGAGCACCCACAACTGGTACTCTGTAGTAGTAAGTAGTTTAATCTGACCGGTAACATTACTGATGAAAGAACAGCCCAGAAACAATCTTTATTGGGCATACTAGCTACATTGATGCTTTAATACACTGTAAAACTTCTAAATCAATAGATTTTCTAACAAGAGACTTCCAGTTAATACAGAACAATAGTTAACTGCCAAATAGTGAATATGTAAACATGGTAGAAAATTACCCCTGCTATCATGATCTTTCTAGCCATACAACACCTTATAAAACCTCATTTATGCATATTACATCGTCTCTTCAACACAGTGTTTTACTGAACATTATTCTGTTTCACCATGAGGTCATTACCATTTCTTTTGTCATTATGAAAGAAAAATAAATATTGACATGTGCACTCGGAGAACTTGCTACAATTGTGTATGTACCAAAAAGGACCCAAACCTTAGACTTTTGGGGTCCTGTAATATTGACGACTCATAACTGAGTTCCTGATATGTAGTAAATGCAGCAAACTGAGTCAAAGTATAATGGTTTTGCTAAGGTTTCTGTTCTTATGCCAGTAATAATGTAAGCTATTGTAATGGAAAATGTAACGGCTTGCAAGATCAAAACCGGAATGGATTTAATGCGGGGAGATCATGTCAAACTATTCCAAAACAACAGGACTATATAGTCCCATGTAAAGGAGATCCCAAAATAGTAAGTTTTTACCTCGTTGAGATGGTGGAAGACAAATAGAACATAATTCAAGAAGCAGTGGTAGTTATTACAGTGCGTGGGATGGGCATATGCCTACCCTGAACATAAGACAACATGAAGGCCTGATTAAGGTTTGAGTCATTACAGCAGGAAACACAGACTGTAGGCTTCATTCATCCATTCTATGTACAGTTTATACATTTTCCTGATACGTTCTTTCTTCTTTTGCTTGGTATGGATGCTCATTTTACAGAAACATTTCAATTTATAATAGATGAAAAATGACACAAAACAGTCTTCCATGTGTGCCCTGCGGACTTATGATTCTTTCTGTTTCTTGCCAATTTGTATGACAGCTGTTATAAGTAGAGGCTTATAGTTTGTTTGGGAACTTAAAACGTTGAGATATATAATTTAGTTTTATTATATGAAGCTGCTAACATTCATACGTACATTTCCATTGATGTCATGGTAGACTCGGGTACATGTAAAGTAACCTTTGACATCGATGAAACATGCAGTGCCTTTTTCTGAATATAGTATTTAGTTGAAGATTACATTTTGCATTCCAAGTGGCGTAGCCACATTTTAGATGATTTGTGCTTTAGCTGTCATTGAATGGGTATGTTATGGAAGACCATCAAGTATCCTTAGATCTTGCTTTCATTACAGCAGAATATTCAATAAAATTAGTTTGAACCAAAGAGCTAAATTCTTCTTTGGAGTGCAGCGTTTTGAGATATATAACGTTAACTTGGAAAGGAAAAGTATTTATATAATTCTTATTAAAATATATAATAAGAAACATCAACTTGATTAACAGAGGGCGTTGCCTATTGTACTTTGTTCAGTTATTTTAATAGCTTGTGAACTATATTATTTTTCATAACATGCAATTGTCAGCATTATGATTTGCTTTATTTACATCAGTGTATCTTAATAATTCAAACAAAATGAATCAGTGATGTGTCTAAATATACAGAATGGCGTGCCAATCTTAAGTACCTGGGTTTATGCAATGAATAATGTAAAGCAACAAAAAAAGTCAATAGGTTTTCTAAAGGCTTAGCACAGTAAAAGTAATGTACTTATCTATACATACAGTATAAATGACATAAAAACTATTTTCTATAAATGTACATTACATTTACAAACCTGTATGCTTATTATAACTGATCTTCATGGAGTATCTAACTACTGTTGGTTTGAACATGGCCAGTGACCTTCCTAACCACTTATGTGTGTAGTTGTGTGAGGGGCAAACGAATAGGATTAGACCCAGAGACCCAGAGAGGGTCCATTCGGTCTGAGGTGTGCCATGACCGACGTACCAGGTAGTCCTATAGAGGGCCACCCCGTAAATAGAAAAAAGAAAGAAAGGATAGAGGAGAAAAGAGGAAATAAAAGGAAGGAAATGAATAGGGGGAGGGGGGCAGGGAGGGCAACATGAGGAGCTGTAACGTAGCTGTGGAAGGGAGAGGCGTTAAATAACCATAACCACAACTACAGACTAATATACATCAGCCTTCACATTACTCATCATTCATCGAATTACTACAAAGATAATGAAGGGATTCATGAAAATATCACTGGGATTGCAGCAAAGTATGAATTACACAGACATTTCACACAGAACGGTGGATCTGTGAATGAAAAGGTGGACAAACAGATCAAGTTAAGTGGTGGATCCTTGGTGGTAAAGCATCCACAACCAAGCATGTATAGAAACTGTTAATTCTACTTGCACATATTATTATGGCTCAAGTACAATTTCAGGCATTGTAGTTATCAAATACTTTTGATGCCCCAACATATCACAAAATGCTAAGTAGATAGCAGTGATCACCATTGGATGTTTAAATAGATAGCAGTCCGCAAAGCACTCGCAAGAATGCCTAATACCTGCATTAAAAAAGGGTGCTAATGAAGTTTAACATTTTATGCCATTTAATTTGGTGTTGTTGACAAGGATGAATAACAAGTAAAAATACGATTTCTGGGTGATCTTAATGCGATTCTCATTTACCTGTTGCAGATATCAATCTCATTTTTTATTTGAACTAAATCATTTTTCATTCCCGGAATTACATTTTCCTGATATGTTGTAAATGGAGCAAACAATGAGGTAAGATGGTTGGGTTGTTTTTTTTTTCAGTTTGCCATGAATGGGTAAGAAAGGGCTCTCTTTCATGAATATTGATTTAAGTAACCTGTCCTATCTTGTTTTTATGCACTGTGGCCTTTGGTTTATATAACTGAATAAACTGTAGGAAATGAAGCAACATCTAAAGGTCACTTGTGTCATACCTCATCAGTGATATACAGCTTTAGTGCACCAACAAATCCTGACACTTGTAAGATCAAATAATGTAGCAACTTGCTTTTTGTAGACTAGATAGAAGGCAACAGTAGCTTATGGTGATAAATAATTACTGTAATATGGAAGAAAAGGACAAAATAACAGAAACTTTCTTCTAGCTATTGGCCTGTTATTTATATTTTAGCTCGACTTTAGCTATTCTCTAAGGGTAATAAATAAGAGCCTACATTACACTTTCATAATATCAGACAACCATATTTCCAATCAACTTACTCAGCAATAAAGTTTTTTTCTCTCCAAATAGAGCCGCAGCAGCAGTATTTACTTGGTGCCAACTATGTGTAAGCCAACTATGTGTTCTATTTATTGGACAAAAGAACTGCAGCTTACTCTTGGCACACTGACAACTTAACACAGTTTATTTTATGGGATATTTCCTTCATTTTCTGTTGCGTCTGAGATTTTGTTTTGTAATTATAAATATATCATTATTTCTTACACATGTGTTGTAGCATACCTTGTATACTGCAGGATAAAAATGCCTTTTAGTACCCGTATCGATGTCTGAGCATGCAAAAGATTTGTAACCCCCCCCCCATAAATGTTGGAAGAGCTATATGAACAGCACTGAAGATGGGAGAAGGAAATAGGAAGAGAAAAGGAGAAGAGGAGAGAATGTGTATATATATATATGTATTTGTATAAAGTATGGTGTGTGTGAGTGTATGGTGTCGGCCTATCTGCGTGATTGTGTTGTGCTAAAGTGTGTGTATGTCCATATATGGTGTTAGCATGAATGTGCGTGTCAGCGTATGGTGTTAGGGTACCAGAATTGAGTCCAGGTATACAAGCGTGTGCACATGTTAGCAAGTGTGTTAGTTATGTGAGGGGGGGCAGATGCCCTAGGGGGTGCAGAAGAAATAATTCTTCAGGCATACCCCTGTGTAAAATCACATAAGTTTTACGTTCCTCGGAGACCAACTCCAAGTGACCAGATTCTATATCCCTGCCTTGAAGCCACATTTTCATAATCATCTCCTAACAATTCAGTCATCTGTGTATTTTATGGACAGTAAAATTATCTCTAGCTGTTGCCTTTGACTATAAATGTACTTCTCACTAGTAATAGTTTTACCGTTTTCTAATTCACTTACTCTCAGTGATGCTGTAATTATACGATATCTGCAGTTTACTATATTTTGCCATTTACCATTTCCACTCTTGAGAATGTAACATATAACATATTTCTTTAGGGTTGCTATATCAGATTTCTAAAGGCAGGGGTACATACATATATGTTGCATGAGCTGAAATCTATTAACCAAATGAATCATGCCAATTATTTTATAAATATGTTACATCAGGAATAATAATATAAACCTGCTAGTAACATGAGAGTGGGGCTGGCACAGGGTGAGTTTTCCCTGGGATTCTTTAATTTAATGCATTTCAGCCACCTGAAGTTTGTGTATTTTTCTTGTAGTTTCACATAAGCACAAAAGGAACACGCAATAAATAGATCCTTGCTCCCAGGCTGAATAGTGCTAGCCCTCCCCTGACTAAAATGCCAATGTTACTACTATTTTATTAGTGCATATTGGGTTTGAACTACAGTTGTTTGGTAACTTTGATTATATTTAATGTAATACCAGAGTAAATTGTAATTCAATTAAATTGCTATCACTTGTTTTAGCAAGAAGAGGTAAAATTCTGCAGTTGACATTTTTTGTCCAAATAAAACATTTTTATAGCACAATTTAGTGCTTGTAATTAAGGGATGGAAAACACAGACACCTATAATGGTTCTGTGCAATAAACCCATACGTTATCTTGATGATGCTCTTAATAGAAATTGATTCTCTTATAAATTATCTTTCTCAAGTAAATATAGTACAAGTCTTTAAATATATTGCTTTCAAATGTGTAATACATTTTTTAAAGACAAAATCTGAAACATTTCCCATAGCCTATATGTGTGTGTATGTATGTATGGATGTATATATATATATATATATATATATATATATATATATATATATATATATTGTTTCAAAATAAGAATATGTTAACAAAAGCTACACAGGAAAATACAATATGTATTACATAAATTCTAAACACTCATTTAAAGTCAGACCATATAATGATCAGGTGTTCCTTACATGTCTGGATGTTGAGTGAACACTTTCCCCCACAAATTCAGTAAAATATTTAAGGGTGAAATGCTATAATGCAGATAAGCATTGGTTAGAGAGCCACTCTTTAGGATGGTGGCTGAAGTAAATTAATTATTAACTCATTTGGTTTGCATGTACGTTACCTACTTGGCAAACACATCTAGCCCTGCATGTACTTAAATGTAGTATCAGAAATGAAGACTTTGTTCTTTGAAGGTAAAGATATTAAAGTAGGATGGTTATTGAAAAAGTCTGTTATTTAATGATGTCACGGAATAGTGTATTTTCTTTGCATTGGACTACCTGACATCGGGTCTGCACCCTTAGTTTGTCCCCGATCTTGGAGGATCATCGGAAAATCCCACATCCGCCCAGACCCAAAACGCTTAACCAGTGGGGGAACCAGTTGAAGGGCTAAGAACTCTTGTGGGGACACAGTGTCCTACTCTGCACCAGCGTCTCCTCTGAATGCGACCGTAATCTTTTAAAACTTGTTATTGAAGGATTTAAATCATTACTAAAAGTGTCATTTTAAAACACATATGCAAAATGTACAGTGTGGAATCAGCAACATAATTGAAATAACAGCAGTGGAGATTTTTACTGATATAATTACTGGGATTTTTATTATCACTTTTAGAACTTGTTAGGAAAAAATGCAAAGCCACACACTGGGTCACAAAAAGACTCCCTACGGTTACAATTCATTTTAGAGTCAATGTTATCCTATTCATCAATGGTCCCTTGGAATCAAAGTGAAATATCTTTACAAGAAAAAAAAGGATCTTTTTCACTTGGGTGGTCACAGCATCTCACAGAAGCAGAAAGTATACATTGACATTTAAATATGTGCTATATGACTTAAATATGGAGACAAAATTAAATGCGATATCGCCATGTAAATGATTCTAATTTATATACAAAACATCAACCGATGATATAGGTCAAACTAAGCCATGCATATGTTTTGTTCTGTTGTCTTTTTAGATCATGTACTGTTTTAATGGGTTTATGAAACTGTTGAAAAGATTATCCAGCTCCATTCCTGCTGCTAATTAGTGGCGTTAATGCTTAGACTATGTAAGAAAAGTGCTAAAGCCTTCACATTGCTAAGGTGTGAAGATACTCCAGGATTCCGGTTGGTGGCAGGTATTTTTTTTTTTTGGTTGTGAGATGAAAAGGCCACTCATAACTAACACAAACACTTAGGTACTTAACATGTTACGGGTCTGGGAGTTCTGAACGGTGAAAAAGCATTGCCAAATAGCTGCTTCAAGACATTTTGAAAGTTTTTTAACACCATCATGTTGTACGGGGAGAAAATTGAATTTCAAATAAATGTAATATAAAATAACTGGACAAAAAATGACATGTAATACTCATTAAGGTCATGTATTTCCATGTCTAATTTTTTCAACATTAAGTGTAGATGTTTCACAGCTAAAACATTATAGATTTAGCGTTTTAACTATTGTAATCATGGAATTGTTTTCACCGCCAAGAAACCTTTTAGCACTTTTACTAATTAACAAACTCACTGGCCGTGACAAGAAGTCCTTATTTTGTTGATCTCTTAATTTCTTCAGATTGCCAGCTGTAGTTAGAAGGTTCAAATCTAACATCTACCTATGCGATTTGTTTGTATTTACTGATGAGCCTGTTTGTAAAAATACATTTTATTGCCTTTTATTGCATCTCAGAAATGAGGGCAAAGGCTCAGTTTAAAAGAAAAAGGGTTATAACATGAGTCCCGACTAGGGCAAGGTTTGGTTTCCGACCTGGAGTAATTGGGCTTTTCAGTTCCTCTAGCTCCCGAAACACAGGGATAGACTGGGGATAAGGAGTCAGCACTGGCACTTTAAGGCTGATGGCAGCTAACTGACATGAATGTAGCAAACGGCTGGAAATGACAGGCTACATGAGCATAAAAAAGTAGCGTGTGGCCTGTCACATGCAGCCATTTCCCACACTTATGTCGCTTAGCCGAGCATATCCAGCTGACAGCTACACACCGCAGCACCCGATCTGCCGCTGGATTGCAGCGACTGCATTTCACTTTGATTCAGCATCCGACCACCTTTAATCCTATCAGGGCACTTGGGCAAGTAAAATAAACAGCACCGAAAACAGCTGTGTCTAGACATCAGTAACCTACTCAAGTAATACAATCTGCAAATGCTATGGTTTGGTTACTTTATTGTATCGTTGAAGCTCACTTTTATCTTACTTTGAAAAGAGAATTTTATGCCTTTTTTTAAACTGAAATGAATGCTCTATCTACATGCTTTGGATAACCGAGTGGTTGGCTTTGAGGTGCATTGTGTTCCCCATAAAGTGTAATGCCTCACATAAAAGAGTTTTGGAAATCAGCCTGTGGAACTCTATAAAAGATAACTCTAGGTGGAGGTGACACAAATCTCACCTTTCATAAGCATTACATTGACAGATGAGCAGTGGAAGTGGCATGTGGCTTTAATTCATGAATTTAGTTATGCTATAAGTTGTGACTACAGCAGTTTCCCTTTAATTTATTTAATAAATAAATAAATGTGTACTCTTCAATCTGCTCATTGAGTTAAAAGGTAAGCACTTAAGTTTTATGTAATCTCAATTGTTCTGCTTTGTTTCACCAGAAATACCCATAAATAAAGCCTTTGGAGTTATTATTCATAAAACAGGGGAATGAAAAATGACATTCCTCTTACTGACATATAAAATGCTTCAATCTCTGACACCTTGTTTAATAATGTAATTAGTCTTTTCATGTATAGAGATTGATAGATTAAACATTCCTTTGAACTTGACAATAAAGCAATTAAGATGAACAATATTGATTGTTTAGACGAAAATCTTCATAGTATGACATTTATGTGTAAGAACTAAATAGATAAGGAGAACACAGCCGCGGGGAACATTTTCAATGCAAATATCAGATGATATGAAACATTAGCATAGACAGATGGTTCAGACTAACGCTTTTTGTTACAATTCAGTTTTATGAGTTCTTCTGTATAGAGTGGAGATTTTCAAAGTGTGGAGAAAGCTGTTTATGAGCAGTTTGCCACTCGGGCCCATTGAGTGAGCCTTGTTGATAAGGAACAATGCTTTATGTGCATTTATCTGGCTTCATGTTTTGACGAGAAAAAATAACATGCTAGTCCACCCCCTTTAAAAAAAGCCTTGAAAGACAACGTTCAACTTCCAAGTTGAAGTTTGAAAAGAAAATATGATTGTAGCACCTTGAAGTTTGTAAGAAGAAATGAAGACAGTAATCTAGTCATGCATTTTCCTTTCAACCGAAAAAAGAACTTTTGAGGTTTTTGAAGCCTATGTACGTTGCTTCACTCAACTGCTTTGGACTAAGAAGACAACAAAGCTATTAACATAATTTTAATCAGCTTCTATCATGTTTATTTAGGTAAATGAGTTGTTGATATTCTGCCAGTAATAACGCGTGGCTTTATAGCATGGTTCACTTATCATGAAGTGTGTTAGAGATTCAGATCAGAGTTCTGCTGTTAAGTCAATCGGTGGCTCAATATGGATTCCTACAATATGTGATCCAAAGGAGCCTGGCCTATGCGTGCACAAATGCAAAAGTCTTTGTGGACCCGTGCAAATGATTTGTAAAATACACTGTCATACTTTATAAGGAGTAGAGATTTTTCAACGACAATGCTACACATGGTGGTATGTTTTTCATAGCTATCCTGCTGAAAGCCTTTGGAAAAGCTGTGAGCGTTGCTCTTGGTGATTTTTGTTTTGATAGAGATATTCCAGGCTTATTTTTGGGGAAGGTAATAAGCAAAGTATTTATCATATTTACTCATATCCAAGACTGGATTCTATGTTAGACTGTTGATCAGCACTCATTAAAATACATGATTCATCCATTACTCTATATGCTCTATCATTACTTATGCACCCTATTGGTACCGTCTATCACTAAATTAAAAGGTGGTTAGGAGCAATAGTCATTCTTCATATAGACCGTAAGCACCCTGCTCTAACTAAAGACATTTTTTAATTCATTTAATACATTTCATACTGTGTATTCACTGTGTATTTACCATTTCCTAAATATCCAGCTATTTTAAATACCTATTTATTTCAGTAGTGGAACACTATAAGTTAGTTATTTGGGTTTATTATTAATATTACTAAAATGGTAACTCCAAGATACTTTTGACTGGGTTTGCTTTCTGGGGAATATGTGGAGTGTGTCTACCAGATGAAAGCTTAATGAGGTCACCTAACCTTTCATTCCCTGGGCTCATCCTATGGTTGATTGAGGTGCTGGCTGGAGTTTCCTGTTCTATCTGACCAACCTTGATCATGTCCCAGGTTTCTTTAGTAGCAGATGGCCCGTGCTCATATCCTGTAAAATTCAAATTCGGAATGAGTCTAAAAGCATAATTAAAAGAAGAAGCTTATTTGAAGTAGAAAAATAGAACACTAAAGTCAAGATAAAAAAAAATATATTATTTTGCTGTGATAACCTAATGTGGTTATATGAGTATGAGCAAAAAAAAAGTATTGGGGTGACAAATATTTTATAGTTTAAAGGAAAAAGTTGAGTGGTATTTGAAGCTTCTACTCTCTTTGCCTCTTTATAGTCATTGCATGTCCAGTTAACAAGGTAGCCAACCAAGCCACTTATCACCTCACATAGAATATCACCGTCGCTGGCAGCTAAACTCTGCATTGTCCTTCCTCTATCTTCTGTCCTCTCTTCTAGCCATAGGATGTCTGGAGTATCTTACAACCTTGACTTATAGAATTCACCACTCTATGCTGATTTAAGAACAGCTGCTTGCTGCACCTGGGTGCATAATGGACCTTCTCCAAAACTTGGCCTAGATCATGTATTAATTCATAGCTCAGTTAGTCTGCACTCAGGAATGGAGCAAACATTTTTAGAGGTCAGGCACTGAACCACAGGGTAAAAACATTAATAGCTACCATCTGTCTTGAGTTAGTTATTTTAGTGAAATTTACATATTTTTCTGTATTTTTGTATTCTGCTGACAGTTTTGCAAATATATATATATTGCTTCTGCTTTTGCATAGTTCTAATGATATAAAATGCTTATAAAACTGTAATTCTGTTTTTTTTTCTTTCCATTGTTACCTCATTTTAATAAAATGTTTAACCTTATTGCCCAACAATCAAAACTTTTTTTTTTCATATTTTCGGTAGAGTGTCCCTCCCCACATTGTAAAATATCCACATAATGTTCAGATAACCTACATTTTGAAAATTGCAATCAATTTCCCTTATTGTCATGCGTACCTGCGTACCATTTCTTGGCCTAGGGAATATCAAAGTGAGCGGAAAGCTATTATTTTTTTATAATTTACCCCAGTGGCACAAGGTGACATTATCCATCACCCCCTAGAAAAATATACTTTACCTACAATATGATTGTGATTGGGCAATACAGCTTTATATTAAATTACTTTTATATTAAATACCGTATTTGCTCGATTATAAGACGAGGTTTCTTTCAGAGCAAATGCTCTGCCGGGGAAAGTATACGCGACGGACGCATACAAACCCCCGCTGCCAACTCCACCTCCTTCCGACTACAGCGGAAGGCGACGTCAACCCGCTGCCCCGGCTGGAAGCACCGGTAAGAGAGGGGGGAGAGAGGGGGAAGGGGGGGGAGAGAGGGGGGGGAGAGAGAGTGTGTGTGTGTGTGTGTTAGTTAAATGGGGGTATAGGGTGTGTGTGTTAAATGGGGGCATAGGGCATTTCTGGAGTGGCGTTAAGGGGGCATTTAATAGAGCATTCTGCCTCCTGAAATGCCTTATACCTCCCTATATGCCACTCTGCCCCATAATATGCCTTTTAACCCCCTAAATGCCAGAGTGGCATATAGGGGTATAAGGCATTTCTGGAGGCAGAGTGCTCTATACAATGCCTTTTAACTCCCTTAATGCCACTCTGCCTCCTGAAATGCCTTATACCTCCCTATATGCCACTCTGCCCCATAATATGCATTTTAACCCCCTAAATGCCAGAATGGGATATAGGGGTATAAGGCATTTCTGGAGGCAGAGTGGCACATATGGGGTCAAAAGGCATACCATGGGGCACAGTGGCATATAGAGGGTTAAAAGGCATATCATGGGCCACAGTGCCATATTGGAGTGGCAAGCCTGGGGGCAGATGTGCGTAACTGGGGGACAGGTTGGAAAATACAAGAAATAAAAACAAAAAAAACATTTTTCTCAATCATAGCTTTTATTAAAAAAAAATAGTTTACATGAATTAACATTTACTGGTAAAACTTTTTTCCTTTGGGGTCGTCTTATATTCAGGCTTTTTCTATTTTTCCTAAGTTAATATTCAGATTTTGGGGGGTTGTCTTATAATCAGGGTCGTCTTATAATCGAGCAAATACGGTAAATTGTAATAAAAACAGGTTTGATATAAGCTGTAGAGGTTTCAAACCCTCCATGTCATCCTGTCGTACTACATAATTTTAAATCACCTTTTCACATGACTTGTTTTGTTGAGAATTAGTAACTGTTGTTAGGTACTGTTGTAATTGATTCCGAACTTTGCTTTACAAATTAATTTGAAATTGAGAGGCTGCTCAATTTGGAGAAAAATGTATCATGAACATTATCAGATCAGATTAGAAATGATTAAAACCATCATCTCTTAGTAAGGGGAATTTGGTTTATGATCTTTCATTTAATTCAATTTGTTTTGGTTTAAGGCGTATCAATGCTTTAATTTGACAGTAGCATTTGGTGCTTCACAGCCAAAAGCACACCATTATGTTTTTGCATAGAATGAGGTAAAATACCACCTCCAAAAAATGCATATATCATAATTATCTTGCAAAACAACACAATCTCAACAGCACTAATCTTAAAATGACTAGATCCCCTGTGTACCACATCTGTTGCTTTTGTGTGCAAACATTTAATGCTAAAATGTGGGTCTTCTGTCAAGGAGGACCATGATTAACCCTCCTCTCCTAGACAATGCTTGAAATTAAGAACTATTATATATATATATATATATTGTGACAGTTGTGACAGTGTAAACCCCAGGGGGATGCTTAGTGTGGCATTTGGGTACAGGTGCTATCCAGATCCTAAATATGGGTCCCTGGGGTGGAGCAATTGGAGAGCAGGGTGGGCCAATGCTCCATTTCCCCATTTTGTGGAAATTCCATGCCGGGTTTTACAGGAGGCAAGAAGTCCACAGGATCCGGTCCGGGATTCCTATGGGGCCGGCATCAGGCACAGGTGCTGGACATTAAAAACCCCTGGAGCCTGATACTCAGAGAGACTGTTGGGGGAAGAGGAAGTTTCCCTGCACTCCTAGGGCAAGGAGAGGCCCTGAAGAAGACAATCCCTGAGCCAAGTGAGGCAATACCTGCCTGGACATTTTGTGTGTTGTCTGGGGGAGGTTTTCCAGAGCCTGGCGTAGCTGGGAGGTTGAGTTAGTGGGTAATTAGGCTGGTCAGTCTGGACCAGCATAGTTAAGTTGGAGAGGGCTCCAATTGGGAGCTAGGTTTTCTTTTTATGATTTGGTTTTTGGCGTTTAAGCGGTTAAAATAAAGTGCTGTTTTGTTCAAAGCTGCTGTTCCTGACTCTGATTGCCCTAGAGGACTGTGCTTAGGACCCCTAAAAGTGACATGTATGGCCCTCATGCTATAGGGTTTGTCACAATATATATATATATATATATATATATATATATATATATATATATATATATATATATTTATTTATTTAGCGATCAGGTATGTTCCTTCAATGCTGTGTTTGTGAGGGAAAAAGGTGAGGCGCTCAGTAGTAGCCAGTAGCACCTATGTCACAAAATTCAACCTTCCGTTCCCTATATTCCTATCTAATTTGTCTGTTTTCAACAAAGCCCACAAAATGCTACACATTTATGAAATAGTGATATCTGGGGAGATGCAAATTGTATTTTGGTTGAACTTTTTTGTTGCAGCAGTTAGACACCTTCTTCTTCACCCAGAATTCTGTATTTTAAGCGCAGAAGCTGTGAGTATGACTCCTACAACAAGAAAAATGATTTATAGCACTGCTATTATGATAGCAAATGTACATTTTCTGGCCAACTAATCTTGGAAATAATTGGAAATAATGTAAAACAGTATTGCTTGATTTCCTTTTAGTTTATCTCTCAGAACGTGAACATATGCCTTTTAATTGTGTAATAGTCTTTAAAGCTATGATTAACTTTGTGTGATCAACTGTGCCTATTCAGTCTATGAATTGACAAACTTTAATTAGATCACCCTGAAGCCCTTTTTTAATTTGCTAAAATGAAGACTCTTTATTCCCCTTATAATGCACATTTGTCAAAGTCTGCACTTGTCATTAAAGTAGCATCCAAAAAAGGTACCCTGGAATCTTTAATAAAAAAACATTGCTGGCGGACATTTTCATGAGTGTTTTATGCTAGTTAATGCATGGCATAGTAGGATAGTACTACAATGCAACTTTCCAAATGTTGCAAAATGCGTGTGGGGTAGTAAAATAGATCTGTAATGAAATAAAACTGTTTAAGCAGTGGTGTAATCTGGCCCACTCCGAGGGCAGCAGCTTCAGTGGGTTAATAGCCCCTCTGTTTCACAATTGAGGCAGATCACTCTGCTGGGCCATCTGGCTGAACAGCATGCCACAACTCTATTGGCCAAGAGAGGGCGATCTCCCTTGTAACTGGCCCATATACACTATATGCATTGTGGTGACCTGGCACAGGCTCTATAGTTTACTTACCCGGAGCTGACCATCAACTTATGTTGATTTATATATGACGTCAGCATAGAGGACAGTGGGCCCCGGAAGTAAGTAGATTGGGGTGTCTAGGACAGCATCCAGCCAAAATTCGACACTGATTTTATTTGTATAGGATCAAAGGATGTTGCAGATTATAACTAACCTTTTAGAAAGCACAATTCACAGTGTATTTGTTGACATCTGAAACATAAGACTTGAGGATTTTTTAATCATCTGCAGTAATAACTAAACCACTCTGTTTTTTTCTTCTAAACAACCGTTTAGTGCACGGTTACTCTGGGGAAGAAACCTGTGTGCATAAGACGTTCTTTGGACTACATGACAACAGAGTGTTGCAACATAATTGATTTTGTTTTAATTTTGGACGACCATGTTGCTGCATTTTTGTTTGGGGGGAGGGATTTAAAGTTTCGAGTTTTCTCACTTGCCCACTTGTATCACAATGTTTTTTCTACGATCATTATATTCGAGGAGATGTTACTGGGTAACTGTGTCATTGTGCAATGCAACTTGTTCTTTATTCCGCTGTACCCTGGTTTCCTTGTTTCTATTTGAAAACTCAATAAAAAATGTTCAAAAGTAAAAACCTAAACATAGCAGATGGCAGTGGTTTGACTGTTTTTGAATGTTTAACCCTATAACCCTGACCAATTCGAAAGAAGAAACTGAGCATATTTTTTTGTATTTTCAAAATATCAAAATATGTAGAAAAAAATGGCATGTGAAAATCTAGTGGAATCCAATTAAGGTTCCTTACCAACCAAGCCGCTTCTTAAAATTTGGTATAGATAGAAGTGGCATGTAATTTGCAATTCATAGTTTGTTTTACAAAACATTTTACAGAAATACGGCCTAAAAGCACTTCCCAAATGTGAAACCAAACTTGTACTAAACAAAGCACTGTGGTCTTTTAAATCCGGTTAGTATAATGGACACTTGTGCTCTGCCCGCTTACACTACTGATAGAGAGGTTTCGTATGGATCACACTCGCTGGGTATTCTATAACATCCTTCATCACTATTTTGAAGCGGGCATGGAAATTCCTTTGCCGTGAAGTGGTTAAAACATTCATCACACCTAACCCCTATGAATTTAATTTTAGTTGACAATCTGTCAGGACTCGGGTGATCAGGTCGGGTGGGAGCCCATGCGCAGGGGATACTTGGGGTTCGGTCTGTAACCCACGGTGCATGATTATGCAAACAAAGACACCACAAGCAGAAATCCAGGTAATGCAGTGTATTTTATGTATATAACAGGACCAGTAAATAAGGGTAATACAGTCCAAGCAAGAAACCGGACATATGGCAAAATAAAATACCGGTAATAAGTCTTTTGGCAGGAAGCCCACTTGGAAGGGCACGAAAGGCAGAGAGCCAAAGTCATGCAAACTGAAAGACACTAATCCCCTCAGCCAAACAGATTGAGATTCGAATCAACTGATACTCTCAGAAAAACAAATTTAAACTCAAAACATTGCCCACTCTATGCCACACTGACATCCACTCAAACACACATACCACTCTCAGCCAAAACAGCACAGAGAATACGGAGTTCTCATCCAAATTATTATTATACTTTTATATAAATAGCGCCAACAATTTATGCAGCGCTTCTTACAATACATATATACAAGGGGTAAAACATGACTAGAATGACTAAGACTAACGTAAACATTTGGTGGAGAGAGCCCTGCTCGCAAGCTTTCAATCTAGAGAAATGACACACACAAGAACAATTTATAATATGCTTAATATAATATTAATATAATTAATATTAAAGTACACCTATCATGAAATGAAGAAACATGAATAAAAAAAAATAAAAATCAGTGTTTTATATGGTTTATATAAAAAGCATTAAATTAATACAGTACAAAGCATGACAGATAGAGATCTACCTCGTAATAATAAATAACCTTATTCCCCTTTTACTTTCTGCTACTAGTGATGCAGGCTCTTGTTGTTTCACCCAACATAATTCCCGCTTCCTGGATACTTCCTTATGCTGGCCCAGTGTTGGCCGAAGGGGGAGCCATGGATAGATCCAGAGACTTAGGTCTCCATTCACCACACAAATGACCTCTGCAGCCACTGGTCACATGCAGGAGCTCGCAGTCGTCCAAATGAACCACAGGGCAGCTAGCCTGCTAGCAAATTTTCCAGTATCCCGGTAGGCAAGATATGTTGAATACAAAATGTAATCTTATTATGTTATCAAATAACCTACTCTATGGCATTACAGCAAGAATAGATTGAGTAAGTAACGGTACTGTCACAAGAACGGGCTCCCTTCACCTTCTGTCCCAGTATGTCTTAACGTATGTTAATGTTATTGTTAGTTTTGTATATTGTCATTTTTTTTGTGCTAATTTTCAATCTCTATTGTAACAGCACTGTTATCTAAAGTATGCTTTTCAGTAAAACTATTATCCACGATTCTGTCTCTCGTTCATGTAAAATACATCTTATTTCATATTTTTTTTTCTGTTTACCATTAAAATAATATTCGATACATGCCTCTCATTTTTATGTTTATCCTAAAATTAAGTATTCTGGATGAGTTATTAAATGTCTTTAAAGGCCGTAAGAGGCTGATGAATGTCATTGTAAAATGCATTTAACTTCCACAGCTGAAAAACTGCAATTGATCTCAGGGTGGTATATTCAGCTCTTACGAATAACAAAGCAGTTTAAAATAAATCTCACTTGGAAGTGAAAGCATTGAATAAATCTTCGCTGATAACATTAAGCTTGGTTTATAAGTGAAAACGTGATAAGAGCATCAGCCAAAATAAACAATTCAGAGCCTAGTAACATCCCTGAATTGCACTGCATTGTATGATTTTCGTACAACCGTATAATACATTGGATATAAGCTGCAGAGGAAGCAGTTCTACTGTACGAAGTATGAGCAACATTCTATTTATTATTCTTATGTCAAGACAGCAAATTACATAAACAATGCTAGCAAGAAAGAATTGTGGTTTGCGAGCAAAGAGTATATTTGTCATTTCTTAAGAAGCTGTTTCACATAATTGAATCAAAAGCAAAAGTCGATATCTGTATCACCAACACAAACTCAAGAAAAGGTGATGGAAAGGCTAGAAAACTCAGCAGTACTCACTACAAAAAGTGTCCCATTACCAACTTCAACAACACAACGCAAAAGGGGATCACACTGTAAACAGTACACATGTGATAAACGGCAAAAGTGAATGTAATCAAATAGAATAATATAAAATACAAAGTTATTATAGAATATATTCATAATAATGTGTGTGTATAATATATAATTTCCCACAATAAGGGGTTCATTTGTGTTAGATATTTCCAAAAATAGTTCTAAATAATGGCAAATCAAGCCACTCTATGTGAATCTTCTTAATCAACTCCAGTGAGAAGGACACAAAGGAATAAGAAAACAAACCATTGGCGTATCAAGTATCCTCATTTGCAAGTAGTATGAAACACAGGAAACGGGCATCTTTGTATCAGCCTTTAAACACACTTCCGAGGTGTTTGGTGTGTGCATTCCTGTAGGTATGTTAGAAAAAAGATCGCTAGCGTATTACTTTACAAACCGTTTTTTTAGTCATTAAAATAAATGCGTTTACAGACTGACACTTCAGAACAGCATTTCAAGCATCATTGGATGGTTCAACTGAAAGTGGGAGTCTATATAGTTTTTTCTAACATTCCTAGAGGAACACACACACACTATAACACACACTAACACACACTATAACACACACCAAGACCTGCACCAAACATTTGGAAGAGTGTTTAAAGCTCCGATACAAAGCCTGTCTCCTGTGTTTGATACAGGGTATTGTGTGATCACATGTGTTATTTATACCTCACTAAGTAGAGAGGTGACATACTGTCTATAGTGTGATCCCCTTTTGCAATTTGTTTAATACAATTTTATGGAAGGGCTGTCTTTAATTAAATTTTTCACCTCACATCAACTGGGACTCATCTCAGTGTCTTCATCTCCTAGCCGAGTTCCTAAGAAAATCCTGACTTTGAAATGAATGTGATCTTTTTAGACACTGGCGAAGTATAATGTTATCTATGCTTGCTGACAGGAATGTCCTGTTCCCTGAACCCTTTCTCTATTTTCCTAGGTTTGATATAATACCGAGCATCACACCACATGATACTTTTAAATCCTTGTAAAGATGTCAGACTGCAAGCTGAAAATTCTAGATTGCTTAGTGATTTACTTATTGTATTGAATAAAATGACATGACATTCGTCTGGGGTAGACTTCTAGGGTTTTGCATTGAAGATTTCCTAAAAAAGGAAATTACCATGAGAAAAATAAATAAATAAAAATATATATATAATATTTTGAACTGTGTGGAATCATACACTTTACCAATTCTCTACTGTATTTTGATTCTGCTTTATGGAATTGCTCTCATTTTTGAGAGATGGCGCAGCATACATTATATCATAAATATAGTTATTGTATCATAATATATATATATATATATAATATAATTTTGCCCTGCAAACCTCTCTTGGGTGCCTTCTTATTGTGCAATGCTGAACACTGACCTTAAAGTCAGTTTTTTACATGCTAGTCTGGGTACTTTTGTGACCTCCTCTGGAATTTTGGTAGGTCGGCCACGCCTGGGAAAGTTTACCATTGTACCAAGTTTTCTCCATTTGTAGATAATGGCTCTCCCCTGTAGTTCTCTGGAGTCCTTGAGACTATTAAGCCTGATTCACTTTGCCGGTTGATGTTAAGATTTAACAACTCAACAACTGAACTCCAAGAAAACCATCCCCAAGGATTTCCATATACATCTATAATGTTTTTGTTTATTATTATTTTCCTGCTTCTGTGCGAAGTTAAGTTTCTGCCCCTGTGCATCAAGTATTGGTACTCCCGATCTACATGGCATTCTTTTACTGATTATTTTTATCTGGCATTTCTAACAGTATATTTAATGCCCTTTCCTACAACCCTTATCACGCCTGTAACACACTTCTCCATCTTCCCACAATTCTGTCCCACCTGCCCCTGCGCTTCCCTAATATAGAGATGGTTTTTCTCCTAACCTATTTACTATTTAATCAAATCCAGCAGAAAGCCCAAACCCTAGCAATCCCTTCTTTACCCCCTATGCTCAGATGTACTAGTCCAAATCTTTCTTCAGCACTCTTTCTGTCCTTAACTTCTGTGGTTACCTCTCCTGATCCTGGTCCCCCACATGATTCCCTCTGTTCCCAAATCCATCTAAATTGTTGGTGCTATATAAAAATTAATTGTTAATAATAATAATAATAATAATAACAACAGGTCTGGCAGTAATCATGCATGGGTGTGCCTAGTGAAACAGAACAATAAGTTATAAATAAAATTTAGTTAATTGGTTGATTTTTGGCTTGGCCCAGTACATTATTACTGTTCGTACCCACCTTCAATGTGGCCCTGTGTGAGACTCTTTATGAGCGAATGCTTGTTATTCATAATTGTTTGCAATTAATTTATTAATTAATAATTTATCAGGGCTGTCCAGCTGCAAAAGTTGCATAACATTGATTTCTAGTTGTGATGTCATCTCCCTTCTCGTCACATAATTCCTTTCTACATGTTTTGCGTGGACACCCATTGCTTCCTGCACTTTTTAGTGCTTCCGAGAGATTTTGTGGAATCTACTTGATGAATAGAGAACATTCATTCACGAAGAATGTTATTTATAAAGGGTTGTAAATGGTAGTCAAATAATATGTTATAGCTTTACGTTTTTAATAAAAAGCAATCCTTTCTACCAAATCGCTGCCACCCTGAGTAGTACGGAATATTTAACCAAAGGGGACTGCTGAAGATATGCAGTCAGGAAGTGCCGTTAGTTATTTTCATCCAAAATATAGCTGCTTTCACCTTCCTTTGCAGGCCCCCCCCCCCCGTAAGTATATGTTAATAAAGTGTTCTTTGTCACTATTAACATGGACACTCTTAATTTGCCAAATTTACGTTTAAAACAAATTGTAAATGTGTAAGGGACCTTCACATCAGATTGACTACTGCTTAATTCATAATCAAAAATGAGTTCTGTCGTAAACTACCTTCTTTATATCAAAGACCCAACATTGATTGCAAGGAATTTATATGGAATGGTAATAATATACAGTAAATAATATTACACAAAACAGTTATTTTGCATCAGACTATTGAATATTCTATAAAAACATTTTCAAATACAATTTTTATAAATGGGACTAGTGAAGTATAGGTTTCTCTTTTTTTTCTGTAGTTGCTTACTGACTGTATCGCTAATAGTCTTTCAGATGCAGAGACAGAAGTGTTACCCATTATTTTTTTAATAAGTGCACTTTTGAATGCACCTTAAAAGGGACATTATAATCGAAAGAAAAAAAACACATGTTGTTTGTATCAATTTAAATATTCTGAAAAAAAAAATGAACTTGGTAAAGCCCCGAAAAAAAATGAATGCCCTTATATCAATTAAGTATCACAGATAATAAAATGATTCTTTATCAGAGATACTTATTGTGTATTTACACTTTCTTTCACGTAATCTTAACTATGGTGTTCTTTTATCTATTTTGAACACTTTAGATGTGGCTTATTATTATTTCACAATGTTATTTTTTTATCCCCGATCGATATTATGCTGAAAGATCTGCCCGTTAAGGTTTCTGTATTGTGGCTAGAAAGGTGCTTAGCCCAGGGCATTGTCTTTTCCTGAAAACAATTATATATGTTTCCCTCAGCAGAATGCAGTCAATAAGGGATTCATACCATTCTTCAAAAAAACAATGACCATGTGTTTTCGCAAGGTGTACTAGTCAAATACAGCTGGACACAGAAACATTTTCTAGGTATTCATGTTTTATATAAGGCATTTGTCCTGTCATAAATGATGTTATTATATGTATTCATATTAATCGAGAACACTATACATCAACGTAAAATAGAATATTATGTTATCTTAAATCTTATCACTCCATACACCAACACAGGGCACTATAAAATGGTCTGTCTACTTTAATTTATATATTTATAGAATAGATTTTAATCCAGTTCTCAATAACACAAATATCCTAGCATCCATAACTACATCATGTTAGCATTTTTTCAAAATTAAATAAAAGGAAGATTTCACATTCATCTGTTATTTTAAAGTTTGGTAACCAAAAAGATAAAGTGAGCCCAAGCATTAAATTCATACATGAAAGGTTTAATGATGATTTTAGACAGGTCACCTCCCTCTGCTAATACTACTGGATCTCACTGCTGCTTTTCATACCTTCAATCATGTTCTTCTTGACTTGCTCTTGTCTATATAGCTATACGAGATACAGCTCTCTCCTGGGTCTCATCATAGCTACCTAATCATTCTTCCTCTGTCACCTTCTCTGGCTTCACCTCTTTGACTTACTGTTGGCGTAACCCAAGGATTAGACCTTGGCCCTCTGCTTCTCTCTCTTTACGTTTCATCTCCTGGAAACCTAATCAACTCACTTGGTTTCCACTACTCCATCTTTATACAGATGATACTCAAATCTACCTGTCTTCCCTAATCTATCTTCTTTTCATATCCCACATTACCAACTGCTTGCCTAGTATTTGTTCCTGGATGTCAAAACGCTGCCAGAAACTCAGCCTAAAACTGAGCTCATTATTCCCCCCTTCCTTTTTCATCCCAGTACCTGAATTCTTAATCTCGATTAACAACATAACTATCATTCAAAGAAAATCTCAAAACCCATTTTTTCAAAGAAGTGTAAATCTTTGCAGATAAAACGTATCCCTCACTAAAACAACCCGACATTCATCTATGGCACTCTCCCAACCGTTTCTAAATACCTACTGTTTCACTATACCATAACTGCCATAACTATAACGATTAGCTACCAACAAGTAAAGCGATTTCCCTACAGGTTACATGTAAAGTAAATGGGATCCTGAACAATAGATCAATACCAGGACCTCTGTATATTGCATCTGTATATTGGTGAGACTGTAGATGACCATAAACTGTTTTAAATGATGATTACAGTAGGCATGTAATCTACTACCAATCCATTAAGGCAGGTCCTTTATATGGTAAATACACATTTTATGTTTCAATAACCAAAGTAAACCCATGTGATGGTGTTTCCAGAGAAAAAGAACAATAGCTTTATTAAAACTCACCTTGTATTTGCCTTTGGTTTATCGCTAAGGTTATTCTCTAGGGCTGCCGCAGATTTCCTCCCCCCCTTTTTTTTTTTTTTTTTTTTTTCTTGTTGTTTATTTTGTCTTCCCTGGTTTCGTCCTTTCCAATCCCCCCTCATAAGTTTATAGTAAAGATATATGGCATTGTGATCGGTTACATCTTATGATCGCTGTCACAAATTCAAGTGGACATTTAAGGGTCATTATGTATGTACATGTTTTTGGTAATGGCGATATGTGCTTTTGCCCTACTGTGACGCTGTGTTGTAACTGGTTTCATTTATATCCAAATGCCAATAAACAGATTAAAAAAAAAACACGAGCAGTTTTCTTAATGTACAGTTCTACAGTTCAAAAGGTTTTCTGCGAAACCAAACAAAATACCACCCAAACTATTGTACAGTAGAGAATGGAATACCAAAATATGTAAAGTAAAAACTAAGCTGAAAAAAGGAAAATATAATACAATGTAACTTTTATATTTTCTACTAAAAACAGAAAATTCAGTACTGAACTCTAAAATTGAATAGTTGCATCTGAATACTCCAACTCTGTTGAGTTTCCCTGAGTTACATTATGTGGTTTTGCATTAAGTTTCATGATCTGTATCTTGCTGTCTTTCCTTGTCTGTAAGGGTGGGAGAATCCTTATTTGATGTTTCCATTTTGCCCTAACTATAACTATTAGCTACCAACAAGTCTTTTGTTGAAATCACGCAACTTTGTCAGGGGATGGAACTGGGCACCCAAAGGCTCCACTGTTCAAAACGGACTCGTAGGATGTCATGTCAGCACATATGCTTTCTTATATCAGATACTGACAAACAAAAAACTGTTAACTTGATGGCACTTCACAATATGGCAATTTAAAAAATAACTCTATCATGTCCCTCCTGTTCTGGTTGAGTTTGAAATTTCAGTTACAACTATAGGATATTTTTGAATACAGAGTAGAGTTGAATACTTAGAATTTTCAACATTTTTAGTAGCTTGCATAGTAAAAGTTTCATCTTATTATACTTTCATTTTCCTTTTGTTATGTGTGGACATGCAGCCGTGACAAGGTCCGCTTTGATATCATCAGTAATTCTGACAATGAGGTCATGTGTAACTTGGAAGCAGGGCCCTCTTCACCTAATGTATCGGGTTGTCTTAGTCTGTCAGTTCTGGTTTTGTCATACATTTTGAATCCATGTATTGTAAGAAGTGCTGTGTAAATTGTTGGCGCTATATAAATAAAAGAATAATAATAATAAATTAATAAAAATAGTGTGTGATATAATCATCAGATATGTCATTATTTATGTCATGTCTGGTTAGAAGCTACATTTACCAACTTTTTATTGCGTTTCAAAACAGAATTATATAATTCAATAATAATATTAATAATAACAATAATACTCATAAGCAAAGTTAGATTAGCAGTTTATTACAACTTAATTGCATTTAGTTACTAAAATTGTTAGCAATCAGAAATGCTGATAAAAAGAAAACGAGGAACTGTATGCTTCAGTTAAAGTAATTAAGAGTGATGCTTCAGTCTTCAGCCTCCTAATACTGAATGTGTAAATTGGATAGAGAGCTGAAAAAAGAAGACAGCTGGAAAAGCAGCTTGTGGAACATTTTGACAGGGTCTGGCAGTGCCCTAGAATAGCTGATGTAAGAAGCAAATTGTTGGAAATGGCAAATTAATTCTTGAAATATAAAATTAATTAAAAATTATCAAAGTGTCCGTTGTATAGTAGAAAAATACCCATGTTTACACATAAAATTATCTTGGTAGCATAGTTGCCAGCTGTCCTGTTTGAAAAAGGGTGGAGCCTTCAGGCACACCCAGTCCTCCAAGCTGAAAGGTTGGGGTGGGGACATTACCGATAGCTCAGCCATTTTGCGGAAGTTTACCTGGAGTCCAGGTTCACTGAGAAGTGGATATAGAAAGATGACAGAAGAACAAGAGGAGTCAAGAGAAGATGCAAAACCACGGGAAAGGAAATGGAGACATGGAAGCGGTCAGCAGAGAAGGTAGGGAGATATTAAGAAAGAATGTGACAGAGTTTCAGTAAGAGTGAGAAGCTCTGCTTTCTTCTCATTTGTTTAGTTGGGGTCCCTCCTTTTTCAGATGACATTTTTTGGGAAGTGTTAAAATGTAACTTTGTTCGAATCTGAATGCACTAGGAGTTGTACGAATTGCAAATTTAACAGAATTTGCTGATTTTGTTGATTTGTACAAATTTCTGAAAATGCGGCCAGATCCCCCAAAAAACGGATGAAAACAAAAAGCTCAGAATTTCCATAAAAAATCCATAGGCTCTTTCACTTCTACTTTCTCACAATCCGAATGTCTGAATACCTTCTCTGCCAACCACTTTCACTTTTTGCAGCTCCACTTCCGTATATGTCCCATTGTTTTGTTCTTCATCTTCTTGTTCTCTTCTATCTCTTCTTTCCTTGTCCGAATCTCCGGAGACATGACCTCCTAGAGAACTCCCATCAAAATTCCGGTGACACCTTCTTCCCTGATTAAAAGGTCGGGGTGGGGACATTACCGATAGCTCCGCCATTTTCCCTTGATAACCCTGTGTGAACAAATTATAAAGTGTCTGGTGACGTTCTCACCCGATTGAAAGGTTGGGGGAGAGGACATCACTGGAAGCTCTAACATTTTGACGTCTGTTCGCCGGAATGTCCATGAGGTGCGGATAAAGAAAGAAGAGACATGATAGAAAAGAGGAGAACAAAAAAAAAAGCAGAACAAGAAGATGCGAGATATGGAAGCGGAGTGGGAAGACACCAAAGCAGAAAACACCCCCTGAGTTTCGAATGGGCAGGATACAGAATGGAGTGGGTTGAAAACAAACAGAAAAAATAGTCGGAACTGTTTTTGGCATTTGCACAAGTCTAATATATAAATATATAACAAATACTGTGTATATGTATGTGTGTGTGTGTGTGTGTATATATATATATATATATATATATATATATATATATATATATACCAAGTAAAAACTATTCTTGACAAAAGTGTTTTCATTTAATCTATACAATCACTGCTTATCTTAACTTTTTTTTTTATTTACTATATTTTGTGAAACTAAAATATAAATAAATAACTAAATATAATATGATATAAAATATATCACAGACTCCTACTAAGGTTTCATGATAAATGATGAAAAATGGATATTTAAAACACACAGAAAGAAACTGTCTCCTGTTAGGAGCTATTTATTTTTGTACCTTTACAGAGAATAATGAGCCGCAGTAAAGCATACAGGTGTAGGTAGCAGCATGAATTTATTCTACTTTCCTTTTGCTAGGTAACAGGTAATTTATTAAACCTATTCAAATAACCCCAGAGCTAATAAAAAAATTAATATGGCTACCTTTGCCCTCCCCCTTTTGTTCTCGGAAATCCAGATCTATTTTTAACACCTGCAAAGTGACACAAATTCCACTGTACTGTAGCCAGTGTTATGTATTTCATTTCCGCGCAGCTCTTTTTACACTTGAGGCTTACAAATACACTAGACTATTGTGTATTTCGTTTGTGTGCTTATTAATTAATCATTCTTTGCACTTTTAATTAACTCTCTCTACACTAGAAGAGCATAGGCCACTGGGAGCACCTAAACATTTTTGGAGAAAAGAACATTTGTGATAGGTTTGCAAGACATGTTTTGTATGTCATATTTATTAAAAAGAAAAGTTATTTGTTTGGACAGTTAATGTAAATATGTATTTAATCCCTTTTAGTTTAAATGGGCATTTGATTTGGTTAGACATTCTCTTTGTTTCAGTTTATATGAACAAGCATATATGTTTTCTCTTTGATAAACACCAAAATAGTTTTTGCTCGATATTAAGTCATGTAAATGCAATTGAACATAATAATACAAACTTATTTTTATGACTTTTATTGTCATACCTTTTATTATTACTGGTATTTTTGGAACATATTAGTAGAAAATAATATATATTTTACTATTAAGACTTTCTTATATTCTTAAGGTGCTCATGTTGATTAAGGTGCTCATGATGATTATATGAGTATCATTTTTTTACATGAATATTAAAACCTAAAGAAATTTTGCAGTATTGTTTGGGTTTATCTATAACTATAAACAAAAGTGTTCCCCTGGATCGATAGGTAAGGGGGGCATGACTGCTAGCCTAGGCTTCTGTGCTTGCCAGTCTCCCCCTTTCCTATTGAATGGTGTTAAGGGAAGGTGAGAGAGGCTGCTTCTTCCTCCTTTCACTTCCAAGCAGCTATTGTTTGCAGTGGCGGAACTACCGGGGTCGCAGGGGTCGCGACTGCAACCGGGCCCTGGAGTTCTGCCAGACAGGGGGGGCCCAAAGGGTGCTGATCGGTTGCTGAAAACGACCGCCCGGCAACTCTTGGGCCCCCCTGACTGACAGAAATCCAGGATGCCTTTGCTCCCCGCCGCTGCTGCCGCCGCTGCTGCCGCCGTCACCGCCGCCGCCTGCCTCAGCGCTGGCCAGAGTGCAGTGTTGGGAGCGTGAGGCGTTTGTCTCGGGTGCCAGCGCTTCACGTCATATGCCGGCGCTCAGCAGTGAAGCGCCGGCACCCGAGACAAACGCCTCACGCTCCCAACACAGGAGTTGACGGTAAGTGACCTACAAAGGGGGGGGTAGGTAGATCGTGAGAAGGGGGGTAGGGAGGGAGAGGGTAGATTGTGAGAAGGGGGGTAGGGAGGGAGAGGGTAGATTGTGAGAAGGTGGGTTTGGGAGGGAGAGGGGAGATTGTGAGAAGGTGGGTTAGGGAGGGAGAGGGGAGATTGTGAGAAGGTGGGGTAGGGAGGGAGAGGGGAGATTATGAGAAGGTGGATTAGGGAGGGAGAGGGGAGATTGTGAGAAGGTGGGGTAGGGAGGGAGAGGGGAGATTGTGAGAAGGTGGGGTAGGGAGGGAGAGGGGAGATCGTGAGAAGGGAGGGTAGGGAGGGAGAGGGTAGGGAGGGAGAGGGTAGATAGTGAGAAAGGGATAGATGGGTTGGGGGTGGGGGGGCCCTTAACAGATTCTCGCACCGGGGCCCTGAGGTTTCTACTTACGCCCCTGATTGTTTGGTTTTTTTCCTTACCTTAAGTCACATAGCAGAGCTTCTGTCCCTACTCTGGAGTTGCCACTGGTACAGCTTGTATCGGTTCAGGTATCCCCCACTGGGCCTGATCTCTAAAAAGGAGCCAGGAAAACTTTGCATAATTCATCATATATCCTAGAGATGTCCTCTGTTAAAGATAGGATTGGTAGGGGGTAGAGCAAGGTTCGATATGCCCTAGAGCTGGTGCGAGTGGCTAGGCAGTCTTGCTTGCTGGCAAAATTAGATATAGAGTAGGCCTTGCGTACCCATACACCCAGAATACTTTCATTTGATGGGTATTTGTTTTCAGGGGGGTATTATTATGATATGCTATTATTTTTCGCTACATTTTTGGAGTGGATGGTGTCTCAGAGAACCAGGTCGTCCCTGCTTTTAAACTTCCTTGATAATTTTCGGTTTGTGGGTCAAGCAGGAGGTAGTTCAAGAGTTTGGTGTTCCTGTGGCAGAGGACAAGAGAGAAGGTCCTTCTACAGCCTTGTCATTTTTAGGTATTGACACAGATGCAATAGTCTTCAGTCTTACTCGGGTAAAGCTGTGGAGGCTTTGTCAACCTAATTAGAGTGTGTCTTGGGCTCTCATGTTTGCTTATTGGGTGATGCAGATGGTGAGGGCATTCTGAAGAAGGCTGTTAATGGCCACTATTGATGTTAAGTGACCTACTCATTATATTAAGGTCTCTAAGGTCTCCGATCGAGGAGGACCTGCAGAAAAGGAAAACATTTTTGACCCAGTACAATGGCCTAATGCGTTTGCAACAGGCTGATTGCTGGAATTTGGAACTTGAATTATTTACTGAAGCATCTTGATCCACTGGTTTTGGCACTTACTTTAGGGGGCAGTAGTGTGAGGAATATGATATTCCTTGAGCTTTTTCCCATTGTAGTAGTTGTGGAGTCCAAAGCTAGCAAATCAGCAAGAAGAGTTCCGGACATATAATACGATCAGTCGATCCACACTTTTAGCCTTGGATTGTGTACAGTTCAATATCAGGTTCAAGCGAGGCATATTCCTAGTATTTTGAATGTAATTGTAATTGCTAGAGTGCTGTCCGGCCTACAGTGATCATCCAAAGGGCTTGGGGAGATGTGTTCTGAAGACTGCTTATGACATAAACAGATAGACGAGGACTCTTGATGCCCGTGGAGGAGTAACCACCTACTGGGAATATACACTCACTGGCCACTTTTATTAGGTACACCTTGCTAGTACCGGGTTTTGCCTTCAGAACTGCCTTCATTCTTCATGGCATACTTTCTAGAAGGTGTTGGAAACATTCCTCAGAGATTTTGGTCCATATGGACATGATGGCCTCATGTAGTTGCTGCAGATTTGTCGGCTGCACATCCATGTTGCAAATCTCCCGTTCCACCACATCCCAGAGCTCTATTGGATTGAGATCTGGTGACTACGGAGGCCATTGGAGTACATTGAACTCATTGTCATGTTCAAGAAACCAGTTGGAGATGATGTGAGCTTTGTGACATGGTGCATTTTCAGAAGATGGGTACACTGTGGTCATAAAGGGATGGACATGGTCAGCAACAGTACTCAGATAGGCTGTCATGTTTACGATGCTCAACTGCTACTTAGGGGCCCAAGGTGTGCCAAGAAAATGTCCCCCACACCATTACACTGTCACCACCAGCCTGAACCGTTGATACAAGGCAGGATGAATCCATGCTTTCATGTTGTTTACGCCAAAGTCTGACCCTGCCATCTGAATGTCGCACCTGGAATCGAGACTCATCAGACCAAGCAACATTCTTCCGTTCTTCCATTGTCCAGTTTCAGTGAGCCTGTGCGAATTGTAGCCTCAGTTTCCTGTTCTTGGCTGACAGGAGTGGCAAAAGGTGTGGTCTTCTGCTGCTGTAGCCCATCTGCTTCAAGGTTTGTTGTGTTGTGTGTTCAGAGATTGTATTCCGCATAGCTTGGTTGTAACGAGTGATTATTTGAGTTACTGTTACCCTTCTGTCATCTTGAACCAGTCTGCCCATTCTCCTCTGACATCATAGAAATGGTTGTGTGTAAAAATCCCATTAGATCAGCAGTTTCTGAAATACACGTTCCAAGTCACTTAAATCACCTTTTCTTCCCCATTCTGATGCTCGGTTTGAACTTCAGCAAGTTGTCTTGACCACGTCTACATGCCTAAATGCATTGAGTTTGTGTTAACAAACAATTGAACAGGTGTACCTAATAAAGTAGCCAGTGAGTGTATATGCATTGTGTTATGGTTCATTGTGAATGTTGATGTTATGCTGGTCAGGAGAGTTATCAATAAAGCTGTGGCCTGATGCCCTACCCACTATAATTGGTGTGTGTTTATTGGGTTTTGGGATGGTAAAACAGAAAAGCAAATAGTAGAAATATACATCTGTTTATCTCCTCCATCAATACAAGGTTATGTAATGCTACAATTAACACTATGAAAAGTTCCAGCTGCCAGGATTATAACACCAAGTTATATAGAACATTATATTTATCATGCAGAAGCTGTGCTTTCATAAAAAATATGTAAGAAAAAAAATGTAATTATGTTATGTTGCTCGTTGCTCATATTGTTAAACTAGGACGATTGAGTGAATCAGGAAATATATTTGGGATGTGCCTTTTTTTGTAAAAGATCAGTTAAAATGAATAAACAATGTCAAATCGTGTTACCATTGAAGGTTAAATTGGATATAATATATTTTACTTTTTGTGTTTGTATAGTAATCCTCTCAGATATTTGCCTTTGTCTCATAGCCTCTCAATGCCATATTGCCAACCATGTAATGTTGATGGTTAGAAAGTTTATCTTCAAATTGATGTTCTTATTTGAGGCATACACTTTATAGTATGGTATAGTGGGTTTCTAACTCAAAGTTTATGTCAGGCAATGTATTTGGGTTGTATCAGGGCAGCAGTCCAGGTGTCATCCAAAATATAACATATCCCAGCCCTCTACCTCAGAAAGGGGTACATTACTATGTACAGTGTGCTATGTAAGCACAGACCTACATAGGGTAAATGGACTGTTACACCAAAAGTCTCTGATCCCCCAACCGGGTCATTGACCCCACCACCTTACAAGTATTTTTATTTAACATGCTCATCAATCTAGCAGTGGGCACTTTAATGGCTCTACCATTTCCCTGGTTGCAATCTATATAAACATTCTGGTATTACTGTTGTATTGCCTTTTAATTATGATATGTAGCTAAGGTTCAAATCAATGATCCATTTATGGATAATTAAAGCTTTGCACCCTAGCTCACCTCATACAATTCAGTGTGAGCTCCGTTTCTCTGGATGCCTCTGCTCTAGACATGTCTGTTCGCATTATCTTATGTGACTTCATAAACTGCTATGGACCTTAGTGGTGCCCAGCCATGCATAGAAGGTTTTCCCAGTAAACCAGTCCAGTCCTGTTCTTTTGGGGGGAAAGAACTTAAAGAAAATGTGAGTTTGTGACAAATAAAATGTTTTGTGACTACATCTCTTGTCACCAGAAACCAAACAGATTATGGTACAAGTGGGATAGGACATTCAGTTATCAAAACTTAAGTTGTTTTTTTCCCCTCAAAGATTTCAGTTTGTTTTGCAATTGAATTGTTCATGTTATTGGTCACATTAAAGGTGGAAAAAGTTCTGACATGATTTATCTTTGTCTCGTTCTTTAACATCACAAGAACCTGGCATTTTAACAGGGGTGTGTAGACTTTTTATATCCACTGTAGGTGCCACCAACTAATTGACGGATCAAGTCCTACTGGACAGTACTTTACACGTCCTCGTAAGAAACATGTGGAGCCCATGTATGTCTAGAAGATATGGCTGACAACCTTAGTAGATGGACAATTACTTTATGTATTCAATACTTCAGTGAAGGAAAAATCTTTATATATTGTTCAGTATCTTGAACTAATGACGATACAAGCTGGGAGCGGAGATGTGACTCTCATGCTTTATTACTGCCTAACCTTCTGGAACCCTGCTGAGTTTTGAAAGAAAAAGCAATAAGATAGTCTTACATAATGAAGGTTACAAATTAAATTATGGACAGATGAGGAACAGCGAGGAAATTACCTGGATCCAACTTATTTGATTAAATCTGCACATTTAAGTATGGTGCAGATATGGCTGTGTTTTTCAGACTGTAACCATTATCTAGTTATTAATGACTATGTAAATCGATAGCAGATTTTGCCCAAAATATCAGATAAAAATAAAATATAACCCATATGAAGTTCTTCTGGCTTGATGTCACAATAAAGCGTTTTGCCCTGATAATTAAACAGCTACCATCTATTTGGAAAATGTCAATGGAAGCTTAAAGCAATTATCAAGAATTGCTGCTCATTAACATGTATGTAAGGTGCGTCACAGAATGATGGGATGGGAAAAATATTTGTCAGTTTAGACAAATAACTTCTTCACAAGAAAAGATGCATTTGCATATTTTCTATAATGTTATTTGGAAGTCTTGTTTAGCTCATTTGTAAAATGCATAAATACATTTACAAGCAGGAAAAAATAAATCAAAAATTCTAAATCAATTGATGCCAAACTCATCAGATATTAACCTTTTACTAGCCCATCAGCTTCATGGTAGTAAGTAACTAACGATGGTAAAACAAATGCTGTATTAATCATTTTTGTAAGAACCATAATTTGTGAGAGTATAAAAAATATGTTTAATTAAGTCATAAGCCATACATAAGAAATATTTTATATTTTCCCTTTTTAACTATTTGGGGCATAACCAAGAAAACAGCTTTGCTGTTATTCCGAGTGCCCTGTAATTTGGGGGTTTTGATTCCTAGTGTGTGACCGTGCCGTTGTTACATTAATGGACTTGCTTTTTCTCACATCTCAGCTGCTACTATTGTGTTTGACCCTAGCTATCATTGACTATGCGTACTCTTAAAGCCATTGTTACGGTTACTGTACTTTTACTACATGAATACCTGTTCCTGTACCTTTTGTCTCTGTTCCTAGCCAGTTCCTGTCACAGTACCTCCTCAAACATATCTAACTTATGTAAAGTCCCAACAGCAGCTAAGCATCCAGAGGCTCAGCTGATGGGGAAAGGCGCCTGTTGAAGGTGAATACCCTGCCGTTAGCACGAGGGAGATAGTCCAAGGGCCCTTGGGAAATATACAACAAAAAGTTGACCTTTGAGTCAGTGTGTTCAATCTCTGACTAGGGGTCCTGAGTTTGGCCATGCACACTACAAATCTAGGTTGCACCCTTCCTTTCATGTTTATTTGGGGTTAGAGCATTGTATCACATGACCTCCTTCATGTTCCTGCGTTCGCCATTTTGATAAGTTTGGTCCGTCTAGGGGGCCTGCAGGCAATGAGAGCGCCACCATTATGCGCAGCCGCATCGGCTGCAATGGCATCTCGGTGCGCTGGCCTACCGCAGGTGCTGCAGGCCATTTTAATTTAGACCCTGGGAGTCAGTTTGGCGGTCAAAGGTTTATGTTGCAAGATTAAGTTCAAGAGCTTATATTTATTTTGAAGAAACACATTTGTATCAAAGTAGAACAATTTCAGTGTTTACCTTGGGTGCTGTGCTTTTGTGAAAAACTAACTGCAGACAAGAAGCCTCTTAGCCGTTTTGTTGCTTATTGAACAGTAGTATTATCATTTATCAATTCATTATTCATTTAGGAAGGGAAAGTGTACTATAGCATCATTTAACTGCGTGAATCATGTCTTGTTGTTTCCTGCATTTTTATGTGCATGCAAAAAAATAGCTGCTGTTGATGTATGTATGTCTATATAAATACCGATCAGCCATAACATTATGACCATTGACAGGTGAAGGGAATAACTTGTTATCATGGCACCTTTCAGTGGGTGGGATATATTTGGCAAGAAGTGAGCATTTTTTCCTCAAAGCTGATGTATTAGAAGTCGGAAAAATGGGCAAGCGTCAATATCTGAGCGACTTTGACAATGGCCAAACTGTGATGACTAGATGACTGGGTCATAACATCTCCAAACCTGCAGCTCTTGCAGGGAATTCCCGGTCTGCAGTGGTCAGTCAAAAGTGATCCAGGGAACCGGGTCATGGGCGGCCAAGGCTCATTGATGCACTAAGGGGGCGAAGGCTGGCCCATGTGGTCAAATCTAACAGACTAGTTACTGTAGCTCAAATAGCTGAAAAAGTTAATGTTGGTTCCTATAGAAAGGTGTCAGAACACACAGTGCATCACATAGTGTTGCCTATGGGGCTGCGTGGACATAGACCAGTCAGGGTGCCCCTGCTCACACCTGTCCACTGCCGAAAGTGCCTACAATGTGCAGGTGAGAATAAGAGCTGGACCATGGAGCAATGGAAGAAGGTGACCTGGTCTGAAGAATCACACTTTTTTACATCACAAGGATGGCCAGGAAACCTTGGGTCCTGCCATTCATGTGAATGTTACTTTGACACATACCACCTACCTAAGCATTGTTGCAGACCATGTACACCCTTTCATGGGCATGGTATCCCTTGATGGCATTGGCCTTTTTCAGGGGGATAATAGGCCCTGCGAGAAAGCAAAAATAGTTTAGGAATGGTTTGAGGAACACAACAAGAAGTTCAGGGTGTCGACTTGCCCTCCAAATTCCCCAGATCTCAATCCAATCGATCATCTGTGGGATGTGCAGGACAAGCAAATCTTGCAATTTACAGGATTATATCTATAATATAAAAACAAATATTCAGAGTAAGTGGTCTGATTAGACTAATTATGTCCTCCGAGGACAAACAGCTGCCAACATTACTAGGCACATATCAAGGAGCACTGTATATTAGCCGAAGCTTAGGGCGGTAGGTTTGGGTGTGGAGGAAGCACCTTTTGCCTCAAAACCGGAGACAAATCATCCTATTGAGTAATCAGCTACATTGAAAAAAAGGAGCATGATGAGATGATGTCAGGGAACTTCAACTATGTTACTAGTAAATCTAAAATGTATCTATGGGTTCAAATGCCCCTGTGCCCCTGCACACAAAAAACAAGGAAAAGGAGTTAAATGGGCAGCACTAATATTCAATATATGGCCATATAGATATAATAGAAAAGGATTATGTCTGACCAAAGGAACTGGCAGGATATAACCTATATATCATAGTGTAATGATCATACCACTTTATTGCAGGATGTATATTAATCCAACCAGCAGTTCACTCCGAAAGTCTACTGAGTTTTACAACGGGGGGTCTTCTCCCCTCCATTAGGGATCAACAACATAACAAGCAAAAGGAAAAGGAGAATCTCAAGGGTTAGTGTAGGCAACAAAGTGGGCTGCACGCCCCAACTGCAAGTCTTTCCAAGGCTATAGTTAGATGAACATTCAATTATGTTGTGTGATGAAATCGTAGTAAACATACTAATGTATAAAAGAGTTTGGCAGTATTCTGTTCTTGTTTTCATAGAAACATTGACAGCTTGACATTATGGTGAATAAAATACATGTTAATATGAATTAATTACATAATTTTGCCCTATCAACTATGTTTTAGTTATGAACTGTATATTGTACAAATGACTAATACAATGTACTGTTTGTTAGCCAGTGAAACTTGGATTCCCCACTGTATTATAACTAAATAGTTTAAAATGAGCTAACCAGACACTTGTGCATCAATATCAAATGTTAATGCCTTTAATTACAAACAGTGGCTTTCCGTTCCTTCTATTTGTCCGCAGCTAAATTGTTTCCTAGAATACTCTTTTAATAGGCTATATTAGCTACACTAATGCAATGCCACTTCCTATGACTGTAACAATATAGCATTTGTCTTCTAATACACCTTAATGATCGTCTAATGTGGCTGTAATTGGCTACCATGCAAGATATTGCAATGCAGAACACCAAAGGTATTTCTGTGCAACAGCCAAATATGTATCAAAATTATGCATCTGTCATTATTTCTGCATTATCATAATAAACTGCTGTCATGCAGTCTATAAATTGTTATAATGAGCTTGTATCTATATGCAAATGGATTATACACTCCTCCAGATTTTATGTACCAATTTGCCACTAATTTCACAACATAACAATGTTACTATTTGCAATAAACATATGTTATATTTTTAGCAAATGTCCAGTGGTGTTAGACAGAACATATTTTCGTAGCCATTGTCTTTGTTGTATATCTCTGAAGTTAGATAAACTATAAGAACAGATTTATTCCTCCAGAAAAGTTGACGCTTATGCTGTGCCCGTGGGTGTTTTTCATAGTCTAAAGATGGCGTTAAAGGCACATTTCACATACATTTTATACCACATGCCCAGCTCCATACATATTATGTCTCTATAGCTCTATAGGTATGGAGTCCACTCAGCAACAATACTCCATACCTATAGAGGCTTTGGAACATATTATATAATATGGAGCTGGGCATGTGGTATACAATTCATGTGAATTAAGCATTCCAATAACTATGGCTTATTCTACCCCCAATAGCAACCGTTTCTATAGTAGTGACTGCATGAAAACAATTAGTAAGTATGCAAGGTATGTCATATATACAATTTATGCAATGCACACATGTGATGGACATGCATATTCACTTGAATGTCTGTCTTTTATAAAGCTAGTTGTCTCAGTCAGCTATTGTCCTTTCTATATGATTAACTTGTCCTTCTCTGTGCTTCAAGCTGGATGTTCTGTATTGATTACCTCTTCTCTACATTTGTCTTACCTGTCCTAACCTACACCCTTTGACTCTGAAAATTTTCTACTGCAACTGCCCGGACTATTGGGCAGGCCTGGAATGGCACCTGCCACTTACCTTTACTGCACTATCTGTCTGTCTGTCAATCTATCTGTCTATCTATCTACACACACATGAATCCAGTGGGTTACTAATAGCCCAAGCTCAATCCTCCTGGAAATGAAATAACAATAGAAAAACAAAGGAGCCCACCAGTAAATATCACAGGACTATAATCAGAGCTATTTCTTACCGGCTTGTGCATTTGACCTGTAGCTTAAACCGTGTTTACCTTTATTATTTTGCGTTGTGTTCATAACAGGTGGCTAAACCAAACTAGGAGCTTTAAACCTGGGGAACCAACGCACTTTTTTTGCTGTTATGTTACATTATCATTGTTGCACTCTCTGTAGGTATTTAAGCCTGGCAGGTTCAGTTACAGCGATGTGAAGATAAATAAAAAACATACAAATTTGGACATTTGGGAAAAGATAGTGGGGACAGCTGGAAACGCTAGAAAAGGCCAGAATCCCCATATGAAAGATATATGTTTGGATATCATTGGCACCGGAATACTTATAGTTGGCTAGCGCGCAAGCCAACTGCAACATGAAATATGTAAGGCTTATAGAGGCCATTATGGAAACCCCAAATAAATCTTGTTTAAAAGTTAATATTTAACTGTGGCAACTTGAAACTACTCTTTTTTTTTTTAATTACAAAATAATGTGTAAGGACGTACATTATACTAAACACTCTCTACACAGAGAAAAATCTACATTTTGCTTCCTGAGAAGCACAGATGCTAAAAGTCAGTACATCACAGGTGTGATTTAATTTACATCAATGTTTGTTTGTTTTCCAGTGAAAACATTGAAATTACTTTGAATATTGCCAGACAAATTGACTGTCGAACAGCAATCTGACTGTAATTACGTAAAATAGATTTAAATACTTTCTTGCGGTTTATTGTGTTCTTTGTTAACAATATAGTATGTGAAGTGTATTTCTGTGATCTGCCGTCCTTCATAAAACAATGCTTGAGGCATCACTGCAAATCTTTTATGGAATTATAGCAAAAAAGTGATTTATTTCCTTGATATAATAATTTTTCTATTTTTTTTTTTTACATAGATTGAACTCTATTTCAGTTTCTGTACCGATAATGTCCAAATTGCCTTAAAAAATCAACCAGTATCCCCTATGTCAGGAGAAACAAAACCTAAGCTATTGTGTCAATTAAGGACTAAAACACTTATTGGAGATCATAAGGTCAGACCAGGAACATTTATGTAATGTACAGCAGGTTAATATACATTTGGGAACATGGCTGATAATCTACATGTAGAAATGAATGTCAGCATAAATAGCGTGTTACATGATGAAATCTCCAGCCCCACCAATCCTGGATTATAAGGTGAGTGCTGGGTGTAACAATGCCTCTGACAAAGTTACCCTTGTGACAACTGCTACATATGAAGGTATTACTGAGAGAAAAAAATAAATCCCAACAGGGAAATCATGAATAACTGAGATTTGGCACATTTCAACCATTGACCTGAAACAAGCATAACATAACTGAGCCTTAAGAAGGGGTTAGTGTAGCTTGGGGGAGGGGGATTTGTTAGGTAGGGGCATGAAGTGAGGGAGCAGAAACTAGTTTGTCTAATAAACTGAAGTATCAGTATTAAACAGGCTAAATTGTATAACTTCAAACTCTGTAAATTGAGAGGGTCAATTTTATTGCATTAGAATAGTTTTTGTATGCTTATTCAAAATTGAGTGGAGAGTGTGACATGTCTAGATCAGCCAAATACCACGCTTTTATATTTCCGTTGGAAACGGTGAAGGCGGGAGGGGTGGTAATTGGTGGTGTGTTAGCGTGTCACGTGGCCAGTTCTGTCTGGCAAGCCGGCTGCCCTTGCGCAAATTCATCTTGGCATGTGTGCTCAGTTGAAGAGGTTGCAGGAAAGCTGAATGTGAGTGTTGGATCTGCCTATGGCCTTATTCATGACAGCCTGAAGTTCAGTAAAGTGGGTGCCCCTGCAGCTGACAGAGGAGCTGACATAGACTTTGTTCCCGATACATGGTAGAAGGTGATTTCCTGCAGAAGAAGAAGAAGTCACTGGTGATAAAAAGTGGGTTACGATCAGCAGAGTATGCAGTGGAAGCATCCGTCATGATAATGATCATAATATGAAAGCAGCGGAATTGGAGTATATCATCTGTGAAAGCCACAAGGTCTCAACCATGAGTATTATTTACACCCATGTATTGAGGAGGAACAGAGAAGGAAATAATGGACATCCCCTTGGGTGCTTTTCTGTAAGATGAAAGAGGATTAATTTAAATTGTTTGTCATGACCAATGCCACACGTGTGTTATACACCATTAGAGTATATAAGATGAAATCTTGCCCAAGTCTTACATTTTCTAGGAAATGGAACCGATAGGGACAGGCCATCTTGTCAAATTCCCTTTCTGCATTTAGTTTGTTAGTTGTTCAAGCCCTAAAGATTCAATCAATGTAACACATTGATGTAATAGCGACTTGTCTAGTTAGGTAATTTTTAGAGTGGCTCATTTCTTGCTGTTCTGTTTTATTATTCAAGAGTTTTGTGTTCAGAAGTGAGGCAAGGTAAGTCTATCACATGTACGAAGGACTGAACATCAGCTAGACATACCTCCACGTTGGTACGTTGTGTTGAAAGTGGCTTTGGAAACCACATCTGGTTTCTGACTCATGAATGCAGGGATGGGAGGATGAAGGTTGCCAGCCTGAAATGGTTCGAAGCTTGCCTGACTTATTCGCATGGTGAAACACGTTTACCTGATTATACCTGAGATTCAGTAAATTAGAAAGGAGCCTTTATAACTGAGGACTTTAAGATCATCTTTAACAAGTTGTGGCAACTTCAACAGTATAAAGCACTGGTATACAAAGTAACTTTGTATTCCTTCGTTCACTTAACAGTACTATGGTACTAAGAAATAGATTTCCAGAAATGTCACACATTTTCTAGTTGAGTTGCAATTTATTATAACCGTGTTCTTATAGAAAGTGTCATTTTATATAGTAAAGAAGGGATATTGTGCCGATTATATGGCATCACATGTATTTTACCATTTTATTACTTCTGTGTGATAATATGGATTCAAATAAAATTGCTATGCATGCAAATAATGGCAACTGATGCATGGACAGGCCGGTAAGTAAACTAACGTCAGCTGCGATAATTGAGAGCATATTATTCATTCTAAAGGTACCATCAGGTCTTTGCTGACAGATTCTAGAATGATTTGCTGCTCAGATCCAGGATTATTTTTGATACAGTAGAATCACTCTTAATTTTGAGCTAGACAGCCTGCCGAGAGTATGACTCACATATGTCTTACACGCAGGATATCCTTTCTGTGAATCTGACTGACTGAATATATCTAATTAATTATTTCTTCCTGCTGGTATTAAAATATGGTAGGTATATCAGGCAAAATCTAATGTGCTTTTAATAAAATAATAGGGAGAGTTAATTATAGGTTTTAAAATGCCTCATTAAAAAATGTATCATTTTAGTAGTTTAATTGAAACTTAATTTATTATTTAGAGTATTTCTTCTAGATATACATGGCTATAAAAAATGAAAGTGGTATATGATGACGGTAATAGATAAATGATTTCTTAGGTATAAACTTACCTATACAGTTTCATATATAGTGCTAATCATATGCAGTTTTGAAAATATACATTATATCAGCAACGCTCATGTTACATATAAAATATATTTGGTCTGTCAAATTCAAGCCTAGCATACATGTGTTAAAAGGGATGTATACTAGGTACGCCTGCAAATGTAGCCTCTTCAGACAATACCAAAAGAAACCGTATAATGGCTGCGCTACACATACTGCGTCACTCGACATTATACGAACTAAACGTCTTGCTATATATTCCAGGATCTGTTAACTGTGTTTGTTCTTGGTTTATGTTGCTATGTGGATAGGAATTTTCCGCTGCAGGAAAATATATGTGAACCCTTTGGAATTACCTGGATTTCTTCATATATTGGTCAATACATTCGATGTGATCTTCACCTAATTTACAACAGTAGACATTCAACTAATAATGCACAATTACACGTTTACATACCATTATTGGACACTCTGCACTGTGAATATTTATATAATTTTCATTAATGTATATAATCCTTTATTTGCTCAATAATGATTAAATCTATGAATTATATATATATATATATATATATATTTATATATATATATATGCAATACAGTTCAAAACTTTGGGGTCACTTCGTTTTTGAAAGAAAAAACCAAATGGAAATCAGAAACACAGAATGTTAAAGTTGTAAATGACTATTGCAGCTGGAAAGGGATGGTTTTTAATGGAATATTTTCATAGGTGTACAGAGGTCTTTTATCACTCCTGTGTTCCAATGGCACTTTGTGTTCGCTAAAGTTTACGTTTACAATGCTAACTGATCATTAGCAATTATGTTAAACAGCTCAAGGACCCCAAATTTTAAATGGTAGGTTTTTTTTTTGTTTTTTTTCGTGCATCAGTTGGATGCATCTGTTATTAGAATATATTTTAGCAAATCCAGTACATTTCCTGTTTTGCCAACACATATACCATACTTGTATAGTGCACTGATGTTTTAAATAAAACATATTTTATAGGTTACAAAGGTAAGATTTACTGGCCGAAAATAAAGCCTTTGGTATTTTGCCATTCATTTCTCAGAGAACTTTTGCTAGTTTTATAGATTCAAATTATTTGCAAACCTATTATCCCTTAGAAAATTCACAAATGTCAATCAATGTAATGAGAAGTCATAACAGGTTTGAAGAGCACTGCAAAATTTGGCAGTAAAATTAATGAAGTGATCTGACAAGGAATCATAAGATCAGCTGGGTACAATCATATATCCTAAGGAGAAGACTTTCTCTCTAGTGCTTTATAGAAATTCACATTTTGTGTTTTCTGAGTTTCCTTTTTCACATCTGTTCTAAGCTGCTGATTGATGGTATATGGCATGGAAATAGCTAATACGAAAATGCTAAATAAACTTGACGAGGTGAGTTTGCAGTTTCCCTTTAATCAACACATTGAATTTGCTGCAATCCTACAGGAAGAATGCTATTAAATATTAATTACCGGCGGTGATTGAGGTTTTTATTGCAGCGTTTATAATCTCAGACAGCTTGTAGCAATGTAGCTCTGATAACAACATGGGCTCCAAGGATTTGTAAATTGTAGATATTCATGGGATCACTTTCTCCGCTACAAACCATGTTTTATTTGCAGCATAATAGGAGTGAATTAGATAAAAATCAGACAATTACTGCACTTGTGAAGCTTCTTAATTTATTTTTTAGTCTGTAATTTAGAAATGTTGATATCAGTGTTTAGCAGATAAATGGCAAACTCCTGTAGAAAATAGACATTTGTAGTACACCTCCAGCTAAATAAGGATTCCAAAATTAAGTAATGTTATTAAAATGTAAAAGATTCCACCATTTTACATTTTATTGTATTTTTTCTTCTTTTGGGCCTGCTAAGGATGGACGGTAGTGCTGAAAAAGCCACCGGAAAGATGAGACCTTATAGCAGTTGATGTATCATAGACAGGTATTTTGTAATTCGTCAAAGGCTGAATAAAATCAACACATACATGGTCACGGTCATTTGCATGGCATCTGAAAAGCAATTTCTGCATATGAATCGTGTATTTTCAGCATTTTGCATTCTTTTATTTATTGATCTGATGCTGTGAACTGTAAACAATATTATCAAGAACTGAACTAACTTCTTGTTCTACCGTCTAGGGACGTTAAAGCGTATGATTTATTATTATTTAATATAATCTCCACCAAGATATTACTAGCACTATAAAACATGGAAAACAATATTTACTTTACTGGCCTTAGTCAGACTTGGAGCCATAAAAAAATCAGCCTTTAAGCCGTTAAACTGTTGAACTAATTATTTTGTCTTGAGTAATGAGGAGTTTGGAGTAAGTATTTTTAACTGAATTTTGAATAACTGTGATGGAAGTTAAGTGAGTGGAGGGCTATCAATAAGCAAGTTTGTAGTAGCTAAAATAGGGAATTATAATAATGGAACTGGCCATTTGGAAACAGAAAACACATATTTGAGCAAAACTCCTTGTGGAAGATTAAAGTATGTGTTATTAAGCTGTTTTGATACAATCCATTGTCACAAAATGTGGAAGAATAATATATTTTCAAAATATATTCAAATTTTATTGTATATTTCAGTTTCAAGGAAAACCTAATTTCAGCTTCTTACATTGAGGTTATTGTCCTCACTCTGTTCTTGGGAAATACTAATAGCATTCTTGAAAACATAAAGTGGAACATACAAATTAAAAGCGTTAGATGAAAATAATTGGCTTTCCTTCTGCAAAAATCAATATGGGTTTAATTACTTATCCTGTTCTAATAGGTTTAGAATTAACTAAAATGTCTTCAGACATTTAGTAAATTAACATTGGAACAAATACATTTTATCTCAAAGCTGCTTTTTAGATAAGCACAAATTAATCCAGCAAATTGGCATATGTTGGTAGACATTTTAGGATTATCTGTCTGGGAGTTTATAGTATTTCCATAGGGTAATTCTTATGTACAAGATTTTGGATTATTTCTGTGGATATATTTTTCCCAATGGTTTGCTATAACACATTTAAAATATTATATTTATACTGCCAATGGAAATAGACACATAGTATGTGGTGTTGGAGAGAGTCTGTTTATGGTGGTAGGGTAAGTGTGTTACTGTGTAGTGTTAGCATGTGCCTGAGGGTATGCAAATGTTAGCGTATGGTGTTAGTATGCGTGAGAACATGTTAGCACATATGTGTGTGCATGTTATTGTATGGTTGTATGTACACATTGTCAGGGCTGGCGCCACCTATAGGCATAGGTCTAGGCCTAGGCCTATAAAGGCATAGGCCTAGGTGGGCGCCTAGTTGGAGGGGGCACCGGCAGCCACACAGCCTGCAGCCACGAACCGCCGGCCGCGGTCATTCATTAGAAGCGTGGCCGCGGCTCGTGGTCACTTGATGGGAGGCAGGCAGCCTCGCGGTCACTATGGGGAGGGGTGGGGGTGGAGCCAGGGGCAAAGGGGAGGTGGCTTGTGGGGGGTGGCATAATTATGTTTTGCCTAGGGTGGCTAAAATCCTTGCACCAGCCCTGTTTATGGTTTTAGAATGAGTGTATGTCGTAGTATTTTGTGTTAGCATGCATGTGTGGCCATTGGCATGAGTGAGTGTATCAGCAAATGGTGTTAGAGTGGGTATATGTTAGTCTATGATGTTAATATCAATGTATATGAAGGTTTCAGTACTTTGGGTGTTAATGTATGGTGTTAAAATGAGCTTGTACATGTGTTTTATTTACAGGGGGTGGGGTACCAAAGAAATAATGCACCCGGGCACCATTAACCCTAGGCTCATCCATGTACCATTGCCAATATGTCAAACAAAATAATTAAATGTTGGTCCTGAAAGCTAAGCTAAACAAAAAAAAAAATTGGCAGTTAGATTCTCTAGGCAGTCTGACATATTAGCAGAGGTATGGAATGGTTTTTGGCAAGTATTAAAAAAAAATAACTCTTTTATACAAATACATTTATTTGATCTTCTAAAATGTAGATTGTCTTATCAGTTTTTACCTTGCGTCCATGATGGTCAAATTAGATTATGAATATTTATAATTATAATTTATAATTATTTTTTGTATTTTGCTGAAAAAACATACTTCACACTCTTTGGTTTTTGTCATGCTATATGAAGTTTAATATTTTGATTTAACCTCTAATTACACTACAAAAGAATAACTCCTCGATATTTTCTTTTCACTTATCAAACCTGCAAAGGTAACTGTTTCATTTCCCTTCAGTTTTTTAAAATTATAACTTCATTACAGGTAAATAACCCCAAATATCAAATAATGGTGTAAGGAGGCATGAGTCAATAAGCATTACAGAATGTGCAAATATTTTCCTTCTATTGGCATGTCAGTTATGTTACACTACCCGTTTCTTGATTTTATATGACAAGTTGGCATTGCCTGTTGAGTACATTTACATTATAATTGGCCAATTTTATAGTTTAGTCACATGTATGCTTACTGGAACTGTCAGCAACTTGCATTGTGCAAGCAATCAGTTCTGTGTTATAAATAAGTCTTACCAATATGGGAACTGTCAATCACACTGGGTGGACTTTAAAGCAAGGTGAATTATTGTCCGTACTGTATATCTCACCTAATGTGACCAGGAATTTGCACACTGACAAGGGTACTGACGGGCCTTTCAGGAAGGTGCTGCAGGATATCGTGTGGTGTGGGCTGGCTGCTGGATAGCGGCATGTATGTGTGGTGTTAGACTTGCCTGCACCAAGATTAGGATGAGAACTCTTTTGTAGCGAAGCCGCTGCTCTACAAAGTTCAAAGTTCACAGAAAAGGACACAGACATGGCCAATAGATTATATGCACTGTAGTCAGAATCAGTAGTTTCAGAGTAGAACTCCACCGGTCCTCAGAAATGTTGCCAAATGCTTTATTAGGCCATTTGTGGACACCTTGCATTTTGTAAAACTGTATCGCAATCAACCTCATTGATTATATACATTCAGATTTTGCCTACTTAGTTTGTAGCATTTATTTAGTTTTCATCTTCAAGTTTTATTACACTCAATTTAGATCTCTAATACGGGTTAAGCAGATAACTGACTGGAGTCAAAGATAGATAAAGAAAATAATAAAGCAACATACATTTTGATTATAAACAGTCAGTGTCGTCTGTTTGCATTTCGAGTGCATGCCAAAAGGCTACTTTCATGTACAGTGTCAAAGGCAGAACTGATTTAGTTAGCGAAATATCTGCAACACAGTGAAACATTTTCATTAATAAGTAAATGTAGAGGGACAGAAAAGGACACATATTGTTTGCATCTAAATAATTACAAGATTATGATTTATACTACTTATGAAAAATAAACAGATTTGACCACAAATTTTATTAAGTATGAGACCATATGATATATTGTATGTGCAAATGTATGTTTACTTAAGCTTTGTAGAAGAAAAATTGTGGGGTACAATCGTTTTGTGGGGGGGATATATTTAAATTTGTACAAATCCAAATGCAGAAGTCTAAGAGGCATTAGTAGCAAGAAGGAGGAGGTGGTTCTGCCACTTTACACAGAAGGAGAGCTCAATCTCTCTCTAACGCTCTCTGAATTTGTCCCTACCCTCTCTAACCGTCGGCTTCATAATTCATGATATATCTATGGAGCAAATAGTAAAATAATACTTGCTTTATCATATTGTTTGTTATTAATTCCATTTAGTAATCTCAATGTACTGAGTGAACTATATGGCCACACTATACTTTTTGTTTTGCAGCAATGTTTTTTTGTTGGAAATTATCATTTTATCAGAATTATCCCCGTTCACCATGGTATATTTAAATTTTGATTAAATGCTAATCCAGTTCAAAATATTTTTTTCAGTGACTTTGTTCTTTTTTCTGTTTAAATATGTTTTTTTGGAAGTTCATGCTGATCCGTATTAATAGTTCTTGGAAGATTTATTTCATTTTATAGCTTTGGAATCTGGACATCAAAACAGCAGAAACAATCATTCGCATTTGCTAAAATTAAGTTCACAAACGATTGCGGTGCAAAAGGTTTTTTTTTACTTCTGGTATTAGCAGAAACAGTAGAAACTGGTTTAATTTATCATCCAATCCAATTTTATTTACCTTGAACTTTTAAAGCTCATATCCTCAGCGCTTTTAATTTTAAACATTCACTTAATGTTTCCACATTCCTGGTTTTATATGTATTATCAAATAGTGAAAACATGTAGGAAAAATAAACTCTCCAAATGGTAATAAAATTAGCCCTAGCAAAATGTCACATAAAGGACAAATATAAATACTATAATTAATATTATTTTCCTGCTTAGTAACATGCTAGGAGGACTTGTCAGCTGCTGACATATTGACCTTAATCATACACTAGAGTTTGTCCATGGTTGTTTTGAGTACAATTATGTTATCTTTATGGATATTACAAAACAACAAAAATATGATGTGCAGACTATAGTCAATTTGCATTGTATAATAATAAAGAACTTCACAATAATTTGTTTAGGTCATATAATGCAATGAACACTTAATAGGGGAAATACAAGGCGTGCCAATTAACTAATGTCATCTTAAATTCACACATTTGCAGAAATTCACACTCAATTTGTGCACACTTGACTGCAGAAAAGTAGAATTGATATGAGTTGCAAATACAAGGTAGATGCAAGGTGGCATGGAAGTCTCTCACTCTACTTGTGGAGAGATTTAGGTTTTTAAATAAATAACCAACAGTGGGTATGGAGCCCACCTATGCGAGACCTAACCTTCACTTAAAATATGGTAAAATATATGGGTGGCACGAGGATTAACATGTGCCCCGCTCCATGCTAGCCATCCTGTGTCTGATGGGATGAAAGGGCATAGACTGCATCTATAAAAAAGTATTAGCAGTTTGCTGGTCTGGAGCATTCAGGTGTGTGTTAACGCAATGCCAAGGAGGAAAGACAATGATCTTAGCAATTGTTGCTGCCCATAAATCTGAGAATGGTTATAAGACCATTTCCAAACAATTTAAAGTCCATTATTCTACAGTGAGAAAGATTATTTAAAAGCGGAAAACATTCAAGACAGTTGCTAATCTTTCCAAGAGTGGACGGCTCAACGTGGTCAGAGAATGCTGAGAGAAACTGCAAAAAAACAAGTTACATCTCAGACTCTACAGCCCTCAGCATATTAAATGTAAAGGTTCTTGACAGTACAATTAGAAAAAGACTCTTCTCTCTTAACCATTGCAGCATGGCTTTGGTTTGCAAAGTTGCATCTGAACAAACCACAAGACTTTTTGAACAATGGAGACGTTTGGCCATAATGTACATATCCTGTGTTTTGGTTGAAGGGATGAGGATTTGGGCTTGTTTTGCAGCCACAGGACTTAGGAACCTTGCAGTCATTGAGGTCGACCATGACCTCCTCTGCATACCAAAGTACTGTATTTGCTCAAATATAAGACAAGGGTTTTTTCAGAGCAAATACTTGCCTTATAATCGGCAATAAGACTTAATCTGACTATAAGACTTAGATCCAGATCCCCTGCAGTGCCGCAGGGGACTTGGATCCTCCTCTCTGGCAGCCAGTGAACGATTGCCCGATGCACGCAGACAACCTCTGTTGCTGACGGCACTTCTGCTGGGGCTTCTATGATGGAGCACATGACCTTCTGGTGCTCAGTGATGTAAGCGCCGGGTAGAAGCGGAGGTTGTCTGTCTTCATCGCGCAAACATCCACTGGCTGCCTCCACTAGACACCAGGGAGTCTGAAGCACGGAGGTTGCTTGTATATACATTTTCTTTTGTATTTACCTATTTTCAGTACAATTCTCATTTGGACCTGTCTACACTATATATTCCTTATAATGGAATTGAGGATCATATTTTTTACCCATATCATTAGTTATTTTGTGAAATGTTTATAACATTAAAATATTGATTTTACACTTTAATATGTATGAAACATTTCTGTTTTATTCTAAACACCACTACATTCAAGAAATGAGCTGCTGTAATATAATATATCCTTCTAAAATGATAGGTAACCGAGAGGAAGAGACTGCCTTTTGAGAACACTGATTTTAGACAGCACACTCTAAAATCTAAGTTCTCCCTTATGTTCTGAGCATAAGTTGACACCTATATGGATCACATGTATAACTATTAATATTTGTGTAGTATTATTGTGTAATTAGATAAAGCAGGAAATGTTGCTTCCCTTCTTTTCCTTGCTTTCTGTATTGTTATAGATGAGCAGTACATCGAGAGCAAATAACAGATCATAGAACAGATGCACTGTGTGGATTGTTCATGTATATAAAAAGATTCTGTATTGATTGACAGTTGGTGTCAATGTGATAAATGTAATACACTACTGAAAACTCTCTGCTGAGCTAACATTAGTTTTTAATGACACCTGATTAGCTATCAGCTTCATCACCTTATATATTGTAAACAACAACATGTCAGTACTAATGAAATAACTTGACATATGTTGCATTTGTGTGTGCACAGACACGATCTGTGTAGCCTAGGGATGACTTTTGTATGAATATTTATTAAAAGTTTCTCATTCCGTGTTTTTAAACTTAGTGATTCACTGCAATCTGGAGAATAAAAAAATTGATTTTTTGGACCTTTAGCCTCTTGATACACCAGCCATGTTGACAGATCAATCCATACCCTGTAAGGTTAATCATACTTTTCTATCTACCTGCTTATATTCAAATATATATATATATAATAAAATTGAAATATTTATTTTCTTCAAATCAGCAGCTTAAACAAAAATACAATATAAACAAAAATAGACCCTTGCTCATCTGAGCGCTAACTAAACATAGGATTTTGTTTCCTCTGTAGGTCGGGGTGGCTTCCCCACCTCCCAACAAAACACTCCAACCAAACAAAATAAATACAACAAGGTTTTTTTCCCCAGCAGCTCTCTTGGCTGGAAATAAGAAGAGAGAGTGAGTTGTACCAAGCTGGGCTTTTTTAAACCCTCCTGATTAGACCAGGTGAGCTGTACTTAGTCACCTGTAAATCCTGGTCTGGATTTAAAAAACTGTTGGAGCACCAGCCCACCCTATATTTTAGTTATTTATTGTGCTTATCTTTCCCTGGGGCTTCAATTTTTCATCCACTACTATACTGGCCTTTCTGCAACAATATATATATATATAAGCTACAAAACTAGTAAAAAATATATTCTATCTTTGTAAATGGAAATCAGCTCCTAATCTTGTAACTGTGTGTGAGGCGACAGATACGGGCGCCAAAAAACACAGGTGGAAACCCAAAAAGCAGGCAATGCAGCAGTAAACAAATAGCCAGGGTCTGGTACACATAGAGAACACACCAAGAATAGCCAGGGTCTGGTACACGGAGAGGACACGCCAAGGATAGCTGTGGTCTGGTACACGGAGAGGACACGCCATGGATAGCCGGGGTCTGGTACACGGAGAGGACACGCCATGGATAGCCGGGGTCTGGTACACGGAGAGGACACGCCAAGGATAGCCAGGGTCTGGTACATGGAGGGAACACGCCAAGGATAGCCGGGGTCTGGTACACGGAGGGAACACGCCAATGATAGCCGGGGTCTGGTACACGTAGCGAACAGAAAGGATAACAAGGGCAAAAGGGTCTAAACTGCACAATTACTAAGCACTGAATGAATCTCAGTGCTCAGTTTTTAAATAACCCGCTAGTGGTCACCACGCCCATAGACGTGACGTCACTCGTGCGCGTTCCCCGCCGACTGTGTTGGGGAACTCATAAAGTTTGGTGAGGGAGCGTGCGCCAATTAGAGACCATGCGGGCAGTGGAGGAAGAAGAAACAGTGACCTTCCTCCCAGAGCAGGTATAGCGGTGAGCGGCTGTGCCGGGAACCCCGCCGTGGGTTCTGACACTGTGGCAGTGACACTGCTATCGCTTATGGGATCAGCCTGTTTAATAACCATTTATAACTGTTACCTAACAGTACAATTGAAAAGAATTGAAAGATGGATACAGTGTGTGGTTGTCTTATGTTTGGGCAATTGGTCAAATCAACATTTTGAAAGCATTTCTGACTTTCTTCCTGAGAAATGGATGAAGTAGATTCAACATCTGAGATGAACCAATTTCTCTTGAAATAATCGCGGGACAGACGCCATTGTTGGACGAGAAGTAAGCGGGAGTAGGGAGTGCCGCAACGCTGCTCCTGCGATCCTGAGTTTTCCTGTACTGACCAGGAGAATGTTCCCAGGTATGCTTATAATAAATACATTTTTTAAGAAATCATAAAAATGCAAATTTTTTTTTTATTATTCTTTTTTTCATACCAAGCGGCCCTAATGGTTTTTTATATAATACCACCTACATGTGTATGTTCATGTGATGGAAGGTGCTCTAAAACACACGGAGTAACCTTGCTGGATGTAGATCAAACTTTTTTCTTTGCCTTAAACAAACAATTATTATGGTAATGTTATTTTTTATCTATTTTAAACTTCAAACATTACGTGGTTCTTGGACTCATCTTACTTTCAGGGTAGTATTTAGCTTCTTATGCATTGTTATTGAAAAGAAAGGAAGACATTTACTTTCAGATTCTCTATGGGAAAAAAACATTTACACATGCAGGGAATTCGGAACCTGTCTAGGTGAATGTGTCTGTCAGATAGTTTTCTGTTCCAAAGCAGAAACATAACCTTCAGAATGTTATGTTAATGTTTATAAATCTATTTACCATACATATGTATATAACTTACATATATATATAGGATAAATATAGTGTAGTCCTATAGAAGTATCTGCTCTTGAGTTTGCCCAACAGACAGCTATGGCACCCTCAAAGCAACACTGGCTGCTTGGGCTGGTGCCCTCTATGCCCCACGTTAAAGACTTTTCTAGCATTTATAGATATATTTAAAGGTAAGTGATTATCATCTAAACCAGTAGAAGATCAATTATATGCGTAAAGTGGATTTTCCCCCCACATAAGAATATATTTTTATCATACATGATAGATAAATTGCAGTAATCTAGAAATATTAAATACAGGTGTGAGATATCGTTGGATTTTTTTTTAAATTTGCACAAAAATAGGTCCAACCCCTTTAATTACTTTGTACTCGTATATATAGAACTGTTCATATATTTCATATACTTTGCTAGTATATACTGTGATGTTTATTGCACCAACATATTTTTCCAGCTCCATTTGTTAATAATTTATTTGAATGTCAAAGTTATTTGCTTCGTTCTGCAGGCCATCATGCGCTCTTATTTTAGGAATGGTAGGTAATGAAAGGAAAATAAAAACCTCTGTAAATGACACATTCATTATAAAATCACAGCCAGCGTAACAGCAGGTTCTTTGTCAAAGTGTGACAACCTTCTCTTCATAAGTACTAAGGTGCATCAGCTGGAGCAATCAGGAGGGGTAGGTAACCAACATTATTTGAAGTTGAACACCCACATAGCACGTCTCAGAGGAGCTGTCTCATTAGTGAAGTCACGGGAGGATGTGTGCTTTGAGATTTTAAAATATCTGCCAAACATGTTGTTATATTATTATTGTTCCTGTCATAATTAGGCGCATTGCATTTTATTTTAGCAATTCTTTGAGAAAAAAATGGAAACTTAAAAAGTAAATTCAATTTAGAACGTAAAGGGAAGATGACATCAGCAGGGTTTACTTTTTTTGTTAGTTGACTACATGGTTGCCTATACACTAATATATATAATTATATATATATATATATATATATGTATATATAATTTTTAATGCAATATCTTCATGGGCGTACAGAGGCCTAATATTTGAGAGTCTGTAATACTGAAAAGAAATCCAAGCAGTCAGCAGGTATAAATATAGTTAAGAAGGGCTAGCCTTCAGATGGCTCATCAGATGTACAACTACATCTCTTCTAGTTTCTACATATAATGTCGCCTGCTGACCATTATGGAAGCATCATGAGAATTGTAGTTATACAACAGCTAGGGAGCTACTTTTTGGGTACCTGAGGGGATTTGAAAAGGAACAAGTTAATTTAATAGAAAAATATTTTTTGTCAAGACAAAATGAGGTGTGTGGTATAATTATATAATTTGTTTGATAACAATCAAAAAGATATTAAAAAACTGATTTTGGATAGCAGTACGGGTTCTAAGGTCAGCTAAAAGTCCTGAAAAAAATTGTAGCAAAGGTTATATATGGCAAGATCAAGGTCACACACTGGCTTCACGTAGAAAGGACTGCTGTAAATCATAACTAAAAATAGCATGGAACAACAATTTCATATGGAGAGAATGGCACGAGCACATACTGTATGTAGGTCAAATTCTTTTTCATAAGATCAGGCCTTTTAAAATTTTACTGAATAGATGACATTATTTCTTGTAACATATTGCATATCGATAATCCACGTTCTTTACAACTTTTGTTATAAAAAAGGCAGACAGCTCTAAATACAACTTCTGTGCTTTTTTATAAGTATCCACAGATCATAAGAAATTGCAAAGATATTTTGGATTTAAATGGATTTCACCAATATAGCAAAAGGTTGGACTTGTACCCATTATTAAAGGGACAGTTTATTTTTCTATACAGTCTCATCAACAATTAATGCATATTAATGTTCTTAGTAATTTTTGTCAATCTAGGTGCTTCTTCTCCATTGTGACATGTTGGCAAATGACATGTATTATGATTTTAAGTTCCATGACATGCATGTTACACATTACCCTATTTAGAAGGAAACATAGAAAGAAGGAAACCTACTGTGTCATATATTTATCAGGAAGACTTGAAGTCTTGTATTGTTTGCCTAAGTTTACTTACAAAAAAAACACAGCACCCACTTTTTATTATCCAGGCTGTCTCTGTCTCCATCATCCTTAGTTCTGAACTGTGTCAGTTCTGGAAACTGGAATGTTAGTATTCCAGCAATATTTGTTATCATTTATTATGATATTTGCACATATTTGAAATTTTGAACTAGACAACTGATTCTGATGAAATGATATCTATAGAACTAAGTAGTGAGGTATAAAGAAGAATAAAAATACACTGTCATATATAATAATGCCATATTGTTCATCTTTGTAAATCAATATCTTTTCTTAAATTTATAAGGCAATTATATTTATCATTTTGCTTACAAACAATGCATGCATCAGTTCTTCGCAATTCTGCATTGTTAGCTATAAGCAAAATAAATGGCTTTTTGGCAGAAAGAACTAAGGAACTATTAATATTTTGTAATGTTAGTAATATTAAAAAAGGAGATTGGTTTGTGGGCTAAAATGTTTTTGTGTAAAAGTCTCATAGGCTCATAGTGATAGCCAGTACTTATAAAAGTTGGTGGTGGAGGGATGGCAACATTCCGACTGGGGGGGCAATTCCAGACATGGGACCCAAAACTCATTTCAAAAACAATATGTTTAATGCATACCGTGGATGTGTTTTTTTTTTTTAAAAAAAAACCAACATAAATTAACAGAACAGTGATGCAAAAAGCATGAAAAAAGAGAACGTTGAAAAGATTGAGTGAATGAGCAAAAGCCTATGTTAATCTAGAGCTCCCGGTGACTCCCTTCCACAAAGTAATCTGTGAAACATCATTTTCCCTTATCAGTGAAGCTGAATTCATCATTAGACTATTAAAGATCTGTAACAATACCCACTGATAAAAAGAAAGGTCAGTGATAGGGAAGGTGATAAAAAACACCGAATACCCAACTTAAATGAAGTGGTTTCCTGCATCACAACTGAGTGCCGAAATAGTATGTGCTAATTGGACTCTCAAACAAATGTATTGAACATTAATACATTCTTCAGCGTTTCCTCTCATAAATGGTATCTCGTTATTTTATTTCTGTGGCAAATAATTGCAGTGACACTCATCAGGCTTACTAAAGCAGCAGTAGAACAATCAAAAGAAACGCATTTACTCTAATTTACGGCTAGTGAATTTTACACAATTAATTATGTTCAGAAGCACAAACAAATGAATGCCATTATACGGTGTCTTCATTTAATCGAGAGCTCTGTTTCTTTCATTCTATCATTTCAGATGCAGGCTTTTATTGTAGTTGGCATTGGGTTTTTGTTTTCATTGACTCGTCAAAAGTCAAGGCAATGATAATGGCTTAAACATATTTCTCCATGTGAATAGAATTTTCCTTACAAAACATGTACACAAAGGTAATATTTTAATAATGCTTCAGGAAGTTTTGAAAAATATGTAAAATATCAATAGGCCAATATGTCTAAATATAATTATAATGAAATCCTGTGATTATGTGCATCTAGATAACAAAGAACATTGATAATTGAAGAAAAAGACAAAGACAAATTGCATTTTCCCATATCCTCTAGTGAAATTGCTTGAGAATGAGCATTTTATAGTTTTAAAACTAACATTAACTATTTGTACACATTGCTGCTTTCTAAGTGCTAGATGCTCACATCATTTATTCAGTCACAATTTGGGATCCACCATCTCAGGAGGTTGCTCTAATGCCTTCTCTTGTAGGATATGGAAAGAAAATGACAATTAATAAAGCTCAGCAAATGCACAAACGCCTGACTATATGCATATCACACCTGACATGGTGTCCAGCTGACACCATTTGTCTTTGATTTAAAGAGTTTGGGAGTTATGGGGCCAAAACAGGTTGGAGATTTAAGAAGGGGGTCATGGTAAGCTGGAATAACTAAAAGTAAGAAAGTTCCACTAGTAACTCCCTCCTTGTGCTTATTACCATTTGACCCTTTTTGGCCCTAATCAGTAAAAATAGATAAATAAATTACAAACACAATTCTTTTTCACACTAATGTAGATGTAGGTGGATCATAAAGAGACTTAACATGGAGTCTGTCATCAGAGGTGAGAGTGAACAGAGCTATAACATAAACTCTCTTGCCAAAAAAAAATAAGATTCTCTTTTTATGGCAAGGAAGTTAATATACAGTCTGCTTTCAAGGTAAACCTCCATCACGTATTCCACCTCTCACACAGGTGTGCATCTTCATCATATCTCAGTGTCACAAATAACCTCATAACCTGCCCTCTTTCCCATACAAGTCAACATACCTCTCGGTGGATGCATGGTCAGATAGAAATTCTAAAAAAAATATAATTTGAGCAATATCATACAAATATGATATTGTTTCCTCTGTTTTTAGTCTTAGTGAAAACAATCAATACCATATATGAATTCATATGAAAGATGTTCTAGCAAAAGAGCTACACAGTCCATTATTGACAGGTGTAAGACCCTAATCCACTTATCGATAGTACATCAGCTGTAAAGTCCCTGAACGAGATGGTGCTGACGAGAAATAAGAAGAATCAATTATAGACACATTTGTCATCAATAAAGCCTTATCTAAGCTCTCCAATAGCTTAACTCATGCAGATGACATATTTTCAATATATATAATTTAACACAATATTCTTTTAATAAAAAATCAGATTCTCATTGATTCCTTTACAATTCTTTCTTAATGCATTTCTTCCTCTAATTTTATGCAGAATACATCAAAATTAATATATTTTAATTACCAGCAATGAAAAACTTATTTTGCCCATCTTTTAATAGTACTTGGCTTTGCAAAAAGGACACATTTCCAATAAATGATTCCTTGGATAATTGGCATTTGAGTTCAAACATAGGCCTGTTCTTTAAAACTAATACAAAAAAAATCATATATAGATGTATAGAAATAAAAAATAATGGGATATTCTAGTAACAATATGGTAACAAAATGCAAGGACAAATGCCGTACTACTGGTTATAACACGACAGAAAATGTTATAAATATTATTCCAAATTGTGGTAACTTGTCTTGTCCCCATAAACAAAGGAAATAGGTTAACGTGGGCGTTCTTAGAATCCTTCCCTCCCACAGTTCACTAAAGGAAGTGATGAAACAGGATGTGAAGGGTATATAATATAATGCCACACATGGACTCCTTCAGTTCTTTTTCCTTTCCTCCATGGTGGATGTGGTAAGAGACAGCTCCCAGCAGTGAGCTATTATCGGATCTGGAGGCTTAACATTGGGTGAGATCAAATTGTGTTGAAGGGAATTGTTATATGTATAGAGAGAGAGATAAAAAGGGGGTTGTTGTCCTGTGGGGTTTGGCTATGCGTGTGTATATGAGATAAATGTGTTTGCTGTGTTGTTACCTTATAATAAATACCTTTGAATGTAGACGAACCTTTGTTATATTTTTATATTTGGTTTAACACCACACAAATCATAGGTTGTTTGTTTATTAAACTGACAAACAGAACCAATGAAGCCTAGAACGGGTTTATTCTTGAATGTTTGTTAGCGCAAAATGTAATGTAAATATGTTCCTGGCCCTTACTATACCGCTATAATGTTTCAAGTATTTTATCCAAACCAATTTTTACATTGTTTCTGTGAAGCCAATGAATTGTAGGTTATTTAAGCCTCATTCTTATATCACAATATTATTATTATTATGCCTCATTTCTATGATATTAGCAACTAGCACTCCCAGAATATCATGATCTTCTTGTAGAGCATCAATTCTAATAATGACTCTCATATCTTCTTCAACTTCCACAAGGGTTGATCATGACTCTAATTATTCTGGGGCATTTGTGAGGTAGGAGGTATCACATTGTTTCTGCCCCCATCGCCTCTTAAACTTCCTTTTTTGTAATCTATGCAGCAACTGTATAGAAAAAATAGAAACAAAAAGCATTTTAAGGGTCACTTCAACTTAAAATGTTAGGTGCAAGAAAGAAAATATAAATGGAATGGGAATGGAAAAATAGCAGGGAACATTTGTCAGATGGTACACTAATTAATGTAGAATCTATAACATTTATGTTCAATTAATTTCCTACATGCAATATTTTTTGTTTTGACAGATTTGCAGAGTTATAGTAATCTAAATATTGCGCCTAACAGCATTTCCTTGCACGAATGTTTATGTCCGATAAATCCAATGCATCGTCACCTGCAAAATATTTTTTTTTATGTATTGGTTTTAGCAAACCGTTTTAAGTATATTTCCTACCCTTAAATAACGGCATTGCAAACAGTACTGGCTATTTGTATGGAGACCTGATGGATTAAGAAAAGTAAATAAATATTAGGCCATTTCCACAATCAAATGTTATTTTGTCAACTAAACACACTTTCTGGGACCTGGGAAACTACCCCTTGCATGCATACTTCCATCAACTTAGCCTTTTTAGGCTAGTACGCATGAAAGTGTATAAAAATTGGAACCAACTAGTTGAGCCTCAACTGACAGGTTTATTTATTGCATTAGCATTGATTGCACCATGGATGTAAAATTTAAGGACAAAGTAATTGCAGTAGAAGTGTCTCCCTAAAAGGCACTTAACGTCATGTCACCACTTCTTATTGACCCCGCGATAAATCTTTATGAACTCCGTCTTCCCACCCTAGGCAATGAATAATCTAGTTATTCTACTTAGCTCAACTTTGTAGTAGCTTGTTACAATATGGCAGACACTATTTGATGAATATCACAATTAAACCTCATTAACTTCCATTGACACGTGGTTTTCATTTCTACCTAGTACTAGTAGAAAATTCCAGAACTATATCTGAGCTACATATGAATCTTGAATATTGTGAATATCAAACCCTAGAATTGTAAAATATTAACTCTGTAGAAAATGGGCTAAAGAGAGTATACATAAATACACATACATGTATACTGTGTGTATATATATATATATATATATATATATTTGTATTTTCAGGGCTCACAATTTTTTTTCTTTCTTAGAGTAATTTCCCATTTTTACTGAAAAAACACACAAATACATCACTGTGAAAAACAGTGCAGTCACATTTTCTTCTTTTGTTATTAGAATAAACCGTTGTTAGCTTGCGGCATCTGAAATGATAAATGGATTGTCAGTTATATAAAGTTAAGCATGAAAACAACAAAGTCACAGTGAAGGAGAGGAGGGCAGCTACCTGCAATGGACTTTTAAGCAAGAAATGAAAGACAAATGTGTAGGGTACATGGAGTGCCTCACAGTTAAGTGCAATTAAATATTTTATGACGAGAATACATTTGGTATTCATTGTTACGAAAATTCTGGTTCAAAATGCTTTTGTTGCTAATTGTTTTAGGCTGAAGCAAACAATGTTATGCAACAAAGGACTGGAAAATAATATATTAACATGAATCAGGTTTCAATCAGTCATTCAGCAATGGGTAATTCTTAATTGATGGAATACTGGGGAGTAATAATAAAAAAAATGTGTTTTCCAGTTGCTTTCACTATTGATGACATCATTTAAAGGTTAAAGATTTTTAAATATGATATTTATACAAAACACTTAATTTTAGAACCTACTTACCTGTTTAGTGCTTATTTTCTATTATTCAAACAGACATTTAAAAAATATTTATTAGTTAAATAGAGTTTCCAAAAATGAGGTAAGCGCATTTGTTTATTTTGCTTTTTCTAAGTTTTTTTTCTTCAATGCATGAATGCATAATCTATGATTTTGGATGCCATATTTTGCAATTTACACAATACTTACAGGATGAGCAAAACATTAGACATTTAACACATGCAATACCAATCTCACCAACCCATTTTCATCATCACTTCTTTTTGGAATCATATATTACAGGGCTCGACAAACCCCGGGCGCCCAGGGTTTTACAAGGTTGTCATCATGAATCCGGCACCTAATACTTTCCTGCGAGGCATGATGTAGCGGGTGCTGTGAGGCTCCCAGCTGGGTCACGTAATGCACGGCACTCGCCTCACTGTGCCCCTGCAGGAAAGTATAGAGTGCCAGATTCACGATCGCAGAAGACAGGCAGCGGCTTGGCTAGTCTCTACCAGGTGAGAAGAGGAGGGGGAGTAGTGTATGTCAGCGCGTGTATACTATAGTGTCAGTATGTATGTGTGTATATGTATAGTGCTAGAGTCAGTGTACATATACTGTATGTTAGCCAGTGTGTGTGCATGTGTATAGTGTGATAATAGTGTGTATGGTGTTTATGTTACACACTCATAATAATGCAATGCAGCATATAGTGTTAGAGTATGTGTACTAGTGTATGGCCAGCATGTGTGTACATGAGGAAAAAATGTTAGTGAGTGTGTTAATGAAAGGTGTTAGTGTTTATGAGCATAAGATGTTGGCGTGTTGCTGTAACTGTATGGTGTTAGAGTGTGGAAATATATGTAATAAAAGCTATGATTGAGAAAAATATATTTTTTTTATTTCCTTTTATTTGCCAACCTGCCCCCCCAGTTATGCACATCTGCCCCCAGGGTTGCCACTCTGCCCCCAGAAATGCCTTATACCCCCTATTTGCCACTCTGCCCCATGATGTGCCTTATAACCCTCTATATGCCACTCTGCCTCCAGAAATGTCTTATACCCTCCTATATGCAACTCTGCCCCATGATATGCCTTTTAACCCCCTATATGCCAGAGTGGTATATAGGGGGTTAAAAGGCATATCATGGGGCAGAGTGACATATAGGGGGTTAAAAGGCATTTCTGGAGGTATATATATATATATATATATATATATATATATATATATAACTGCTAACAGCAATCACACTCCTATCAAGCCAAGGCAGCCAGTACATGCTGGAACCTGGGGATGATAGGAGTGTGAGTACAGCCTCCCTATGTCATGCTACCACCACCACCACCCTTACACATCCATGCTATCACACACACACACTCTGAACTGCAGATCTCTCACTCGAAGACTTCTGCAGGGGCCCAGCTGTGCGAGCAACTTCTCTGGCCACGCCCCCAGACGAAGGAGGGGGGAGGCAGAAATATGTGACACTCTGCTAGCTTCCTGTTCTCCTGCCGCTAGTAGAAGAGACGCTGCTCACCACCAAAGCACCGGTAAGCAGCCTGGCCCCAGCGGACATTTTTTTGAGGTCTGATTAGAAGACGACCTCGATTATAAGACGAGGGGTATTTTTCAGAGCATTTGCTCTGAAAAAAACCTCGTCTTATAATCGAGCAAATACGGTAATATTTTAATTCCATTTGATATCTCTTGAATCTATAAACATATGGTAAATTGTGTTATTAAACTATGCCACTTAAATTAGTAGCATAACTAATCTTGCAAAACAGAATTGTGGGATTCTACAGAGATAATTTGTTCTGTTTATCCAAATAGTACAAATGCATAATAAATGACATTTACAGCATGATATATTTTTAATTCATGGTAACATACTGGAGAATAGATTAGTAATTTATAGTTTAATATGAGAACAAACAGATCATAAACCATAAAATTAACTTGATTTAATAGCCGAGAGTCTAATGGCAGTATGCAATTGCATACACACTGATTCACAATCTTCTTTCTGGTGTCATCTCAGGACAAATATGTGCAATAAAAATTTTGTGCACATGTTTTTACTGAATTGACCATCATGTTGTAATGGTTATTTATTTATATAGTATCATCATGTCCTGAAGCACTGTGTAAGGTACTAAGATGATGAGACAAAGATGAGGGGCAGCACATGACAGCTTGGATATCGTTTGACCATGGTCCTCCTCTCCTGTTGTCTCTGTAAGTCCATTTGTTATGTTACATACTACTTGTTATGTCCTGTCCACCCATTGTACAGCGCTACGCAATTTGATGGCGCTATATAAAACAAATAATAATAATAATATAGAGAAAAAAAGGTTACAAGGACTCTGCTTAACATTAACTGCTAAAGAGCAATTAACACAACATGTACCAAATGATTGCATTATATCTTAATACTAGATACATTATTGTTTTTCTCCGGTGATCCGATTCTCCCGGTGATCCACTGAGATACCCTGGCCTCCTCGTGCATCAGGGACAACCTCTCCTCCGTATCAAGGAGTGGGGGAAAGGTTGTCCCGTTGTACACGCTTCTTTCTCCACGGATCTGTCTGCATTATTCCGGCCTTCTGAAGCACTTGCGCATCAGGGAGGAGCCTCGGCACACTCCACAGGGACAACCTACGATCAGGGGTGTGTGCCGGGGCTCTGATCTGCTGAGAAAGTGCTCCAGGAGGCCAGTGTAGTGTAGCTGATCACTGGAGAAAAATAAGTATTAAGAAGCGCAGAACAGGAAGAATAGGAAGAAAAAAAGAAGCAGATCTCGGAAGACATTGAGAGAGTGAGGAAGAGTGAGGGTGAGAGACAATACATTTTATTTTTAGGGAAAAAACAAAGTTTTCTGAATTTTGTGTAAATCAAATGGGCTAGAAACAAAATGTATTGTCTGAAAACTAATGGATCAAAAAAGAAACAAAAAATTGTCCAGTTTTGGTCCATGTGCACAAGTCTACTGTTTAGTACCTATTCCTATTTTAGACTAGATGTCAAACTGTAACAGCCATTTCCCATACTACTTACATTATTATTATTAGTTTTTGTTTGTTTTATATAGCGCCATCAAATTCCATAGCACTGTACAATGGGTAGACAGGACATAACAAGTAGTAAGAAACATAACAAATTGACTTACAGAGACAACAGGTGAGGAGGGCCCTGCTCAAATGAGCTTACACTCTAGAGGATCCATCATTTATGTTTAAAAAAACTACAATACTTTTAGTGTCAATAATATTTCAAACTTGCTGTTTTACCCTGTGAGTCACCTGTGGAAAACTAGGTCAATTTTAGTAGGTGAACCTTTTTGTACCCCTGGGCGGAAACTCCCATCGTCATCATTCCGGTTGAATGTGTCAGTAGAAGTCCACGGATGCTCATCAGGTCATTTAACTGAACAACTAAAACAATGCATTTCAAAAAAACAATTGCTGGGTTTTTATTAACATTGTTTTTATTGTGGGTGGGGGTTTAGAGTCGTGGATGGGGCATATGTCACATCACTATTTCTGATCCTTGCATGGTAGCAGGGATTAGGCTTTTTAAACAACATGCCAGCCAGCTGATCTCACAATAGATAAGTTGGCAGCATGCTGGCATGTCAATTATTATTACCCTAGACCCTGATGGCAGGGTATGGTATACCAAGTAAATTCCACAGCAATGCTTCAAGCAGTGGCCTAAAATCTTTAAATCCGAGCAGTTCATGGGAACATGGCCCCTCTGTCCCCCTTGCCAGTCCACCCTTAGTACAGTCTATCTACCTATAAACTTCGTAGCCTGGCACCCCAAATGGGGTTGGCTACCTAGTGATTGTCTGGATTTCCCTCTTTGCTGTTTAGAGCACGTCCTGCAACTGCAGGCTGTAATAGCAGTCATCATCTATCTGTCAACAAAGAGACCTCTAGGCTTAGAATTCATGAAAGCTAAATGTAGCTACATAAATCTGTAGCAGAATTTAAGGATTTATTTCCGGTTGGCATGGCAGATTGTTACAGTAAAAACAGACACATATTATTTGAGTTACATTTTCTCCTGAACTTAACAACTCAGCCAACCGACACAATTGAGAATTGGTCCCAGGAATGGTTCTCCATAATGCATCTGTGTGAATGTGTGAGACTAGGTCTCCTCATCAGAGCAAACAAATTAGAGGTTTAAATGGAGAATGGTTATGGAGAGCTGCTTGGATCTTGCAACTAAAAACAAAAGATATTACTTTTTTTTTTTAAATCATGTATTAAGATCTATTTTTCTCTTTGACATAGATATCAAAATGGAAAAAATGTTTGATTACATTTGCATAGCAAAATACTCATATTTTAGATAGGGCTGCAACAACTAATCGATAATGAAAATCTTTGTGAACAAGTGGAATTTAAACCATCCCTGGGACTTTCTGGCCAGTCGCCATACTGGCGCCAGTCGTTATGCTCTTACACTCTTGCAGTGTGCGGCTGTGTGTATCCAACTGGTGTCGGGACGCTGAAGACCTGGATCTGCCGCATGCGCAATAAAAGTATGTGTGCTATTCCATTTGGTTTGTCAGATGGTCAGTTGGGACCTGGACACATAGGACTATCCATAGAGAACATGCATATTTAATACATCGATAAATGCCATAGCATTCAGATTGCAAACAACGAACTAAGCTGGGTCGATGAGTGACCAGTAGCGGAAGCATAGTATAACAAATTGCAAGGCAGCCATCTGGGAACCAGTGAATTGCAGGGAAACCATGATATCACATGCATGCCCCATTAGCAAGATAACCTAAAGGTACATAAAGCAATCTTAAAGTAAAGATACCTGCTAAATTCCTGATGTGCTGCTTCTCTTTATTAAGATATATATATGTGTGTGTGTGTGTAAAATCTCTTATAGCTATTATAATAAATATATATAAAACTTAGTTTGTCACTAGGCATCACTATACATCAACTTTAAAAATATTATTGAAATGTTTAAATATTTGCCCCGTCATCAAAATAATAATAGTAAGGATTACAATATAAAGACATATTACATTTAAAATCATTGGGCTCGATTCAATGGTGTGTCCAAAATCCAGACTAACGGGGAATTAAAGAATGCTTGAACCATCCCCATTAGTAGGTGACTCAAATCCCAGGACACATACTAAAGTAACAAGTGCTAACTGCTCAACCTCCTGTACGTTTAATAGATGTTTCTAAAGCATGTGGCTATTTTCAATAAAACAAACACCATTTGTCTGAGCAGATCAATGCAAAACTCTGGGCAGCCAATAGAGATCAAATTAATTTATCATTTAGGTTTCATTGACCTAAACTAGCTTTGGTTTGTTAGAATGTTACAAAGTAAGTAAGAGATTGCTTCAACAAGTACAGATGTTTCCCTTTTAACTATAGCATTTTTAGTAGTAATTGCCTAGATTCTATGCTTAAGGATTTGATTTGAGACAGGAAAACCATTGCAAGCTATAACTTATGGAAGTAACAAAAGGTTGTCTTGATTATTTGACTAACACACTTAGTAAATATTTATTGTTATAGATGCAACTATGCACAAAGTAGGTAACTTTTTTACATTTTGACACAGCACATTCCTTATTTAATATGCATAGCTCCAGATATGAGTAGAAATCGAGATAAAACAACTTAAACAGCCATGATTTGTAAAAGGCAGTGGCAGCAGAATAGCAATTGGAACGTGAGAAAGCGTTTATACACAACATTCCTTCAATATAACCAAAACAGCATTTAATGTTTTTGTTTTGAAGAGTAATGCAATGTACAACAGCTAAAGCAATGGCTACAAATAAATGCAGAGCAAATGTTAAGCCCAGATTATTCTTGTTAGTATATTACTGGATTGACTGTGTCAGGCTACATATAAATATGCTTCTCGGTTTTGTAAGTAAAAAAGACATAACTATACCATGATGTATTTTCACAAACAAAGCCAAGCCCCAGTATCAATAGCCTGATCTTTTGTGCACTACAAAAATCTCATGACATTAGATATGTCCTAAGGGGCACCCTACCTAACCTTTAATGGACATACCAGTACATCTGTAGAGTAGCAAAGGGGTTATTCCTATTGTATGCCCCAAACACCAGAATTATTTTCTTTTTCTATCTTTTGCTTTGTGCTTTTCCTCTTTCTCATATACCTTACCCATGAATTTATATATGTAATGAAAATTAACAGGCACATAGTATAGGAGGCTGGCAAACAGTAGCACAGTCTGAGGAGGCTGGCAGACGGCAGGGGAGGTTGGTCATGTTGGCAAATGGCAGCAGATGTACGGACAAACAATGTCGGCCAAGCCAAGGTCGTGTACAGGTGAAACAATTACACGGTACAGCGATAGTTCAAAGAATAATCACAGTCCAAGCCAAAGGTCAAAATCTTGATAATCACAATTAGGAGAGATACAAATGTCAGTACTGCAGGGCCAACAAGTACAATGCTCCAGCAAGGTAGCCTGGGAGAAATGCTGTTGGAAGAATAGGCATGTGGCACACGAGATACAGAATACTGGGTAAAATATACGTAAAGTAAAATGTATCAATACTCACTGTAGTTTGCTTTTCCTAGCAATACACAATGGCAGTATTACAATAAGGTATCTTCTGGTACCACAGCTGAGATGACAGGAATAAACTGGTTCTATTCACCAAGAAGTCAAGTGGTCGGCCAAGTTAAGGGTTAACTCAGCCCATCACAATAGGGTATCTTCTGGTACCACAGCTGAGATGACAGGAATAAACTGGTTCTATTTACCAAGAAGTCAAGTGGTCGGCCAAGTTAAGGGTTAACTCAGCCCATCATTATTATGACAAGGGACCACCTAGCTATCACACACATTAACGTGCCTATGATGGCTGGAGTACTCCTTTTAAGCCCATTGTCTTCTATTTATTTTTCACTTTATCCCTCACATTTCAACAGAACATGTTTGTGTTTCCGTTGACTGTTTCTCATTTGTGTTTTTCCCTCCATTTTAAATTTCTATTCTTGGGGAAGTGGCAAAATCAGTAAAGCAGAATCATAACTGTTAAAAATGAATATAAATTTTCTTAATCCAAAAACGCCAAACAATCGGTAATATAATTATATTGCTGTATTGCTGTTCAATAGTTTTATGTACAAAAAAAAAATGTTCCATAGAGACTAATCAAATGTTTCCTTAGCTAATGTACATTGGAATCCAATTTTAATCAAATGTCTATGGAAACTGACAAACTCTGCAGGAGATGTTCTGTATGAAACACTCGCTTGAAGTAACTGAGGTATGAAAATGAATTATTGATTTTTATGGTAAAATGGTTTACCTGATTTTTATTGTCTAACTCTGGGAACACTATTTACAGACGTTTATAATGTACAAATAAATGGCTTTACTTGTATTTACTCCAAAATGTTTTACCTTAAAGAAAAGTATTTCTTAATGTTTAACAGTATTTTAAAGTTAGAAAAACAACCAGACAGAGGGCTTTAAAATGTAAAGGTTCCCTGGAGGTTTTCTAAAACTATTTCAGAAGTCACATAGTACAGCAAATATAACACAAGTGGTGCATATTCAAAATGATATTGCAGTGGCAGTAAATAAACTGTTAATACTGAATAATAGTAAATAAAATGTAAATATCAATAAAACACCAATATTATATATACAATTTAAGCTACTTCTGAATATAGCCTTCAATCAAAACAGAATGTTTATTAGCTACTCCATATTTAAAGAGGGTTGATAGACTCCATATGCTAACCACTATAATATTGTGGTTATTTAAATCCAAATAATTCTTACTTGAAATCAGTAAAAAAAACTGCGTAATATTTTGTGAAACCAGTAACAAAAAAGCGAACATAATAGCTGTCAAGGCTGAGGTTATATCACTGGTGGAATATGCCTGCCATGTTCTGAAACTAAAAGGAACATTAACTTTGCATCCTAAATGTCTTCCATGGAGGAAAGGTAGCCCTGGGGAATAATGATTCCATATCCTCTTGGCGAGGACTACTTTAAAGGTAGATATAAGGAAGATATTACTTGCTTTATAATAGATTGTCTTATGGGGAAAAAATATCTCGTGACCAGGTTCTTTTCTACTGATAAAAGCTGTTGGAAATATGGGCCATCTGTTTTTGGGGCATCTGGCTACTACTGTTCAGCTGTAACCAAGTGAATGGGCAATCTAGAGTCATATGTCTATTACAATATATCTGAGTCTAAAAGCAAGTATATGGTTAGTATCCAGTAATATTTATGGAAGCACATGAAAATTCAAACTGACAATGCTTGCAAACTATCTCCAACAAAAAAAAGTGGAAATAAACAAAAAAAACAGGCTGCTGGGCAATCCTGTCTATGTTTCATCATGATAGGCACACAACGCAGGGGACTGCACGGAGGTGATTCATTGTTCTGATTGAGTTCTGTGCAGCACATGCAGTGTCTGTCGCTGTGTGACAGCTCTCCTGAAAGGCAGCATTCAGGAAAGCCTCAGGACCTAAGACACACTGCCTTACTGCAGGAGAACCTGGGACAGGTAATAAAGCCCAAATGAAGGGAAATGACTATGTGTGCGCCCGTACCTGTGGTTATGTGAATCGCTGTGTCTGACTGTCTGGGAGCACTCACAGAGTACTAAAAAATATACTCTTCTTTGAGGGGGCTTTCAGGGAGAGTAAACTCTCCTTTTGAACATCTTGGTAGAGCCAGGTCTTGACTATGCATCTTACCACACCCCTAGGATAAGAAGAGTCTTTTTTGGCATTTAAAATGAGATTCATGAGCCTTTTTGTTTACTCCTATGATGATGTCTCAGTCCTTGCCTCACACAGATAGTTGTGAAATACATGTTGTTCTGCACTACTAAAAAAACTAAGAAAAAAAGCCTCACCTAAGACAAAGGTGATCATGAATCATCAAAATCACCAGTTTTGATAGCTGGTGCTTCTGTATGTTTTCATTAGGGCCAAAAAACCTATAGAAGCCTTAGGCAGCCATGAGGGAGTTTATTCATTCATTTTTAGTTCAACTTAAAACTGGAAATCAGAATCATTTCTAGGGACAGCATACCCAGTAATGTAAAGGGTTGCAGTCCATAGCTAAGTCTTTCTTAGCACAGGTCATGTTTTCTACTTAAATCTTATTAACATTGGATTTAATTAGACACATTATATGTGTTGTATTTCAGCATTTTAGGGATACAAACTTCATAACCATAAATAAGGACACAAATGAAGAAATATCACTCATGCGGGAATAACATTTCTAGCTCCAGTTGACAGCGCTTTGAAAAAGATTTACGCTGTTGGTTGAGATCCTTGTATTGCCTGTGATCATTAAAAAGGCTTATGCTTAGGTGCCATAAAATAAAAAGTGATAGCTGATATATGGTGCTTTTTTGTAAGAAAGAGAAAGATTATAAAATACTGGGAATATCATTAAAAAACACATCTATCACAGTGTCAACTTTATATCAGTCAGTGAGAAGGATATAGTGATTTGTAAGAGTCTCATAAGGGCCGTATATCATTAAAGTCTACAGAACAGATTTACATTTCGTTACCCTGAAGCAAAAAATTATTGTAGAGGAAAAAGTAAACGTTGGGCTGCATGGCAGATGGGGAAGTAAATGTGTTTTTCATCCAATCAAGTGCTACTGGATATTTCTGTGTTTTTTAAAATACAGGTAATGTTATTTTATAAAATATGATATATATATATATATATATATATATATATATAATAAAATAACATTACCTATAATATATGATATATATATATATATATATATATGACCTTTCCTTTTAAATCATGCTATATGCTGACTTTCGTCAGGACTGACTGAAACGTCGACTTGATTTTGTTTGAATAAAGAGAAGTTGTTAACTTAAAGACCTGGAGTGCTGACCATCCTTTGAGAGTGCTTTATATGGAAACTTCTGGTTACTAGCACCAGGCTTGGAATATTTGGAATGGTGTGCAATGGACTTTGTGAGTAAATATATATATATATATATATATATATATATATATATATATATATATATATATCATGATTTAAAATGAAAGGTCACAGCTTTTAGTAAAAGTTCATTAGTAACTTTTGGTTTTCAATAAGTAATTGGACTTAATTCTCTCCAGCTTAACATTTAGCCGTTAAACTAGCTTTATATATTTTTGTGATTTGTTTTTACAAAGTTCCTGGACTAAAGGTAGACCAAAAAAAATTAAAAATAGCAGAAACCCCTAGGAAACATTCACAGAAAAATAATGATTTTCTGTCAAGCGTTTGTGCATTGATGTCATGTAACGTGATGTTTGCAAAGCACACAATGGAAGTAAAGAGTTGTTACATGCCTTGTGACAAGAGCAAGTGGAAATTCACAGCTTCCACAGTACTGTTTCAGGATTCACTATTTCTACAGGCGTTACCGGGGGACAGAAGAGTTTTATATTAAATGTAGAGAACTCTAGAAGAAGAGATCAGATTGATTAAAAAGCCACTTTATAGCATCCATCACTAACGCAGCTAAACAAAAGAGATAGTTGAAGAATTGACTACTCAGCAGAAAATGAATTTGTCACAGCAAAAACAATATTTTTTTATTTTCTCAGACCAAATAGTTGTTGTTTCTGATATTTAATCCTGTCAGTTTAGATATGGTAACATATTTTTTTTGGTATGCACGAGAGCCGATAAAAGTTTTATTTTGCATTTTAACCAAGCGTGTTTTAATAATACTCCCTCTTTCTTAATTATGTATCCCTTCTTGGGTATATTCAGCAAAACATCCAATCTAACACAGCTGACATCATCATATTTTAACATTAATAGTCCTGTTAAGTGGCTCACGGGTCAAATTGACCAACCTTGTCTTCCATGTTTATATATACAACTGAGACTTCCCTTAATAATAGAGGGAATGCTTTTGATCTCTCAATGTCTGATCGGCAGCATCTTCTGAAACAGAAATCAAGTGTTTGCCAATTGACAAGAGACAATCTCACATAGATTGCAATGGAAGAAATACCTAAAAGCAGTTGATATATTTTATCTCAGCTAATGAATCTGGATCAAGATATAATAATGTATATATATATATATTTCTTCTTCTTCATTGAAATGTATGCAATTATTAGTACTGAATTACTTGTAATAAATGTATTGCCAGGACTGAATTCCACGCAAGGTGTGGAAGCATACTTGAAATTGCAAAGTATTGTCAGTGGTGCTCAAGGCGCAACTCACATTGCTAATTAACTTTTAGCTAGTTTTCCTAAGGATGGTATTGCAGAATTCCAGAAAATGTATCAAACCTTTGAGACAATAAACCCTATGCTGCACAATGCACATATCTCCATTATAATATAAATCCTGCTAGATATGTATATATTAGGTCCTTGTTATACTTTATTCTTTTGTATTTAAACCTGTTCCTTATACCATGTAATAAATACTGAGAAAACCAACACTTGTTTTATTAGGTGCTCTACTTTGAAAATATATTCAATGTAGAAATATTCAGAAAGTATTATTTGCATGCAGAATACCATTATCCTTTGTGGTTTAAAAATACCAGATGTTCTAAAAGAAAATAATAAGGCATATCTAGAATTCTGCCTTCCTAGTGGAACATGTGGGTCCACTTTCAGCAAAATCTCTACTATCCAGCTGGGTAAACACAATTAAGTTCACAATAACATATAAAAAAAAACCCAGAAAAAAACAGTACATCAGCTAGTCATCCATGAAATTGATTTTTTAATAACAAGTATCTGTTGCTTTATATAAGCCAAATACCTAATTCTAAGCACCAATAAGAGCACATCATTAACTGTTTTTGTTAAATGAAGCACAAGAAGATAAAAAAGAACCCTTCTAAAATATTATTATCCCAAAAGTTTATTCAGTGTCTACGTACCTAATACTGAGAATAACATTTTGGTTTTTACATGTTATTCAACAAGTTTCATTTTAGGTAACTTAGCGCAAAATGTGAAATACTCGTCTTTGTTTCCCGCATGAAAAGCAAATTCCTAAATACTGCCCATACTGTAAAATATGATTTTAGTGGTAATGATTTTTAAACACATCTAATAATACTGTCTTTAGAAGAATATTAACAGACAGCTATAATTTAATGACAATGAAAAATTGGACATTATTCTCAAGGTCAGAGTGTTTAGGAGCAGCAAATTGCTTCAATTAGTGTGCCGCCTTTAGTAGTGCTCAGCACAAAGTCATGTAAACTATCTATTCTAATTTACTGAAGCGCTGGATGCTGTAAGTCAAGAACCCTCCAGGGGGAAAGATGGTTTCTAATATAAAGGCTGCATAATATCTGCATGCTTTCCAAAGGGATACATTTTTTAACAGTAATAAAACATTCTTCTAAAACTGATCATCTTAATTTCTCTGTGGAGATCTGGTAATAAGTGACCACAAGAGAGGAGATGGATCCAAATGAGGCTTGGAAATGATGGAAGGATACCTTATGTTTTATAGGTGAATGGAACATTATGCAGTCATTACATGGAATTTAATCTAAGTGATCTTTGGAAATAATTGATCTTAGAGATATCCACTAAGTTACAGTTTCATATTGTTAATACTTAAATAATGTAAACATAGTTTTAATACAATTATATCAATGAAGTAAATATATGGATGGACTGTATTGTAGTTTAAATAAAACACCATAACGTGTATGTTAACCTTATTGTAAAATGATATAGTGTTCATTTTTACTGTCCCACTATTGTAGTAGCACTTCAGAATCTGCTGGAGGTCTATAAATAAATGTATTGTAATAAGTACACTGTAAATTTCTCCATAAAGTGCTATATCATGAAAGGTAGCTTAGCTTTCAGAATAGAGGGTTTTATTTTGTCTTGTTTCTTCCTGTATCTGACAGGTTAGTTTGTCATTATATGCAGTCATTATAGATTTGGGTTTATTTTTTCCTATTCATGTGTATTATACCACACTTTGAGTCTTTATGGCAGTCTAATGAAGTCCTTTCTGCTATAGACTTTCATTAGTCAGAGGGTGCCTTTAGGAGACATTCTCTTGTTTACCAGACGTATGATAATCAGTCTAGTGGGTTTGTTTCGTCAGTTGTACTAAGATAACAGAACACATGACAAATATGCTACTGTCTAAAAAAACATTATATAATGTAAAAATAAAATTGCCTTAGAGGCACACAGTCATTTTAATAAGAGTGAACATGGAGATTACAAGTGCTTTTTTATGAAAGATAAGTAGCTTTTGTCTAAACTGCGGTTAAACCTGGTATAATCTGTGGTGCCTCTGGACTCTGGCACTCATGATCAGTCATGATCAGATGAACCATTTGTCTATAATTCTCTATATATGTTATCTTAATGGGGAACTCCCACCATTAGTGTGTTTTATGTTTTAATACAGTTTAAGGAATATGTATATGTTCTAGCTATGTTATTTTAGACCAATCATCAAGACAAACATCCAGACACCTATTTATACTGCCTTGTGGCAGAACGTCTTAGTCTTAAGCAGCCAGATACTGACGCACTGACCAATAAATGTCGATGGAGGTAAGGACTTCTTTAGTGTTACTTAGTAACAGCTTAGTACGGCTTGTGAGCATGGAAAGTCAACCAAACTATAACATAAGGTATAACAATGACAGCCCCAGGTTTGCAGGTAAAGGGAGTTTATTGAATTTTCTTTTTTTTTTTTTTTAAACTTGGTGTTCTTTAATGCTAGACTCCATTACTGTATACATCACTGTGTTAAGTCCTAAAAGACTGATATTTGATTTTCTCTTCACCAGGTGCCATAATAACTGAGGCACCCAATGGGCCAGGTAATGCGTGTTACATGACATAGAGGTAGTAGTGTGGCAGCTCCCATAAAGTTCCACTGAAGATTAGGGCTCTGAGGGAAGTAAGGATGAGGGAGAGCAGTGTGAACTGCACTAATTGTTAGAAAAGAGGAAAAGACTGTGTGCATGATTGATAAATGTGTCTTTAGGTGTATGGTGTGAAAGTAAGTATGTCTATGTGGGTGTAAATGCATGGTGTTAGATTATGCATGTATTAGTGTATGGTGTTTGAGAACGCATATATGTATGTGTAAGTGTATGGTGTTAGAGTGTATGTTACTGTATGGCATTAGTTAATCAATGGTGTTAGCATACATGTGAACAACCAGTGGGATGGAACAGTAAGCAAGAGCTTTCTTTTGGTTTATGACCAAACAGACATACACGATCTCCATTGTTTTCAATTAGGCTAGCAAATTAGTCAGGATATCATCGCTATTCAAAACATAGTTCAACATAATATATAATGATATTTATCAATCTGTCATAGTGATGCTATCTGCCCACTTAAGAATTAATTGGATAGTAGGGTAGAAATAATTATTTTTCAGCTGTACATTTTTATTATGGGTGTTCTAGAGATATTGTTGCACACACATTAACCTTACTGACCAAGACATTGAGATAATTAATCATAATCACAGAGCGGTGCAAATTAATTCTAAAGGCATATAATTCTACAGTCAATATACTACAAAAAAAAGATGCACAACCTTCTGACATGTGAAGATATTGCAATATATGTATTTGTAGGCTACTGGATCTTTTGTGTGTCATCGGCCTTATAATTTCAACATACGCTAAACATTATGCTGATAATAAAAACATTACAATGATTAAAATATTCAAATGTGGCATTAAAATAAGTCTAATTTATGCCATGTGTAATATTGGAAGTATTATATAGCCAGAAAATGGTTGTTGAAGGATTAAATGTTTATAGGGGTACCTCTACAGTCAATGCATGATGTTCAATAAAGGACATGATGTCCTTAACCTTTGTAACGCCAATGAGCTACAGAATTAATCTCAGTGCTCAGGGAGAGGGGTAGATTCTGGAAAATGCAAAAAATGTTTTGGAAATCTTGTTTCTGAAAAAGAGGGCAGGATTTCAGTGTTAAATGTGGCTGGGGTATTTATGCCTGTGGTGTGACATCTTGAATTCAACTGAATGTTCTATCAGGATGCTGGATGAACCATGCATGCCCTCCCATTGGAGACATAGGTGCCATGTCTCTACTATTAGCAAGGAGTTTTATAGGCTTTTTGTGGTAGAAGGAAATTTCGTTGACAATTATATACAAATTATGACCTTTTTAAAAGTTAAATAATGATGTGTTACATAATGCATATGACTAACGCTGTCTGATAAAATGAAACATGCAGTTACATAAGACGTGGACTCCTGTCTATGTAACTGCATTCTAATAATATCACAGCCTATATGTGTTCAATTACTGGAAGTCTGACACACATATCTATATTTTGCTTTAAATATATCCTTTGAACATACTTTGGCAGAAGAGAGACTTCAAGGTTTTCTCTCTATAGGGAGGCAGGGTAAGCAACACAAACAGGCAGGTCTATTCACTAACCTGTGAGTACTTGCAAATTGGCAAGTTCATTAATCTTCAAGTTGCCTGTGACTTTTAAATGTGACTTGCAAAGGTCCCTCCACTCATGCTTTACTTAAATTCAACTAAATAAATAAAAATAATTTTATAAAAAAAAATGGGGTGGCACACCCAATTAACCAAGGTGGGTCAATGATAGCAATGGTCCACTAAGTCCTCAATTTTCAGCCTATGGACAGGGGTCATTCAAAATATTAAAGTAAGAAAAACCCCAAAAAGATAAACCTTATGCAAAAAAAACCCCCAAACAAATAAATCTTTGCAGATTGACAAATACCCATGTGCACCAACAGCACCCAGTGTTTGAAAGCTGTGTTCTACATTCCATTGACTTGAATGGGCTCCATAGAATTGAATGTGCACCTTCAGGTGAAGAGAAAATGCAATACAGCTTACAAACACTTACAAAAATGATGAAAGTGTGATACACAAAGACATAAAAATATACACAGGACATTTACAAAAATACAACCTAATACATCCATTAGAATTCCAGTGGTCAGGATATCTTTGCTACCAGATTAGACATTGATGACAGTAAAGCACTGAACCTAGATTTACAAAATAAACACAGATGGACATTTAAAGGTGTTCTTCAACAAATACTTCTTACTTAATTCAGAACTTCTCCTTTAAAAGTTACTCATTTTTATTAGTATCAGATTAAATATATGTTTTTGAAAAAATGCTGACTTTATGTAATATATATATAGTATTCCAACAGCTGGATATTAGCCTTGTGTTTGTGTTCTAGCTCTGTTATGTTAGCCCATTTTTCTTAGACAACCCCAACTCCATATCATACTGCATGTGGTAGACAATAGAATATCTCAGTCTTAATCACTTAGCTGGACAAAGGGATGTAGCACAAAGTATTGACTAAAAGTTTGCCATAATTGTGCCGCACATATATTTAAATTTTTTACTCTTTTTGGATAAACCTGTGCTGTGTTTGCATTGTTAGATAAAGTATCTATTAATGTGGTGTATTGTTTGTAGAAAAGGTTTGCTCATATTTACCGAGGATGCCAATATTAGTGGAGCGCTCTGAGTGTGTATAATATAATCGTATTGAGGTTGAAGTACAATTTAATATTTTATTTTGTATTTTTATTTAGCATGACTTTGACATAATATGGTGGCTACAATATCTTCCATGAATCACATTCTTCATGCCAACCACATTAATCTCCCTAACCATATTATAATTACATTTTTAATGGTTGTTCTTCTGTATACGATTATTGCAGTCAATTAATCTAAATCAAAATAAAAGCATGTACAAGCATTTTTCTTAAATTTATGATGATTAAATGCAATTTAGTGAAACTGGACTTATGATACATGAGGTAAATGGCTAATGTGGTCTATATAGCAGAACTTAAATGTCCCCCGTTTGCATATTCTTTGATTTGTCTTTGATAGTTTCTTTCTCTGCTTTTTGATCCATAGATTTAAATAAGCAGAACGTTGTATGTTAGCTTGGTACTACTTTCATGGATGTTAAAAATAAAACACAACCTTGCTTAATGAAACGGCAGGATCTTGTCAGCAATTACTGTATCATTTTTGCTTTGAGGCAAAAGACCTGCTGTTAACTTTTCACAAATTCTTTTTCTCAGTTTCCCGTAATTTAAGTATCTTTTGGAAATCTGCCAAAACACATGAAAAATTCTATTTTCGGTGTCGTTTTCTAATTCTGAAGCCTTTTCGTTTCTACGGTATGTCCTTTTAAGTTTGATGAACATGTTCCATAATGAAACGGTACTTTACAGTGGACATACTTTAAAATATGTGTAAATGCTGTGTGCAAAATATACATGCATACGCTGATTTCTAGCTGTAGAATTTATCAAACGTTTGTGAATTTGTAAATAAATATATAAAGTAAATATATTTACATATAAAATTCACCAAAATTGTGACACACACAGTGTATAATCCACCAGAAATATAATTGAAAACAATACTTATATCCTCAATTAAGTGGAATTGGCATCCAACCGTTTTCAAATGGAGGCTTGTTGACATATGAAAATCAAAAACAAATAATAATCATAGTGCTTTCTATATTATATCAGTGAAAGACTTCCCTTTGTGAATTTGTAAACACTGCAATGTTTAAGGGTTTTCTTTCCTTCTTATTTTGCAGAAATGCCTTATTTTCATATTTTTCCTCTTTTTTTCAAATAGGGTTTGTTGTTTTCGGTGTGAATGTTAAAGAGCGATATATAACTCTATTAACAGTAACTAAACTAGGAGTGTCAAACTTAAAAAAAAAAGTTGTGTTCAAAGGAAGGACTTGCCAAAATCATGGTCACCTAGAATAACGTGTATAAGGGGATCGGTAACATCTCTTATTTTTTATACTTTTCACAACCAAAAACCATCTACTGATACTCTGTTGTCTGTTAAAATCTTTTCATTTTGTAATGCTTCATAACCATACCTGGGAACTCTCTGGCTATCCACAGTCCTGCAGACATCAGTGGTCGGTCCCACCAACGTTGTGGGAGGTGAATTGGGCAGGGAGTGTGGTGTGCCACAACGTCACTGCCATGACCTGGGGTTTCCCCGCAGCGACCCAGAGACCCAGAGAAGTGGCGCCTTACCCGGAGCCTCCAGGCGAAACCCGGAGAGGTCCCAGGTATGTTTGTAACAGGACAAGACATCTTACACATAGCCATCCGGCAGATGAGTGGACTCCAGCTTTGGTCCCCTAAATATGTATTGTGAAAACATTTTCCAACACAAACTTAGTAACTAAGTAATGTAAAAGCAAACAATCTTTTACGCATTTATCAATTTGTAGCACAAAACAACAAGACTTTTATCCCACGCTCTTGTACTGTTTTACTGTTTTACATTTTCTTTGATTCTAAAAAAAAAATAAAAAAATAAATAAAAGCCCTACCCATGTATAATTATTAAATATTCTGCACATGTAGATCTATTAGTATGTATATCTGGTCAAATCTACTGTTTTTGAAAAGAAATCATGATTGTGCCTAGAAATATGAATACATAAAATCTGGTATTTTACTGTGCAAAGATGATACAGAATTGGTTTGCTTTCTCATCCGTGTATTGAAATATTAAAAATGTATGCATTTTTCTCAGAAAGGAATATTCTCTCTCCTACTATTGCAAATGACATGATTAGCTCCTTCACTTGTTCAATATGTCATCTTATTGATCCTTCGAATGATATTTTACAATTTCATGTAATGTGTTTGAAATGTCATATTTAATGTTATTTTGAAATAAACCATTTCAGTTGATTGTCATATACACACTGTTTCAAGAAATTGTTGGATAACTTATTTTTCACTTATTTTCAATGTAAAGAGATCCCCTGGACTGTTAGGTAATGCGGAACTATGACTCCTGGCCTAGATGGGCAGCTAAGGGCATGTCAGCAATTCTGCTATTGGATATGAGGGCATTAATGTTCCAGTAATGTATTGGGACTCTTGATTTACTGTGGAGAGAACCACCTGCTCAATGTTCAGCAGCTGCATGATTTTTAATAGGTAATGTATTTTAATGCTGGTATATGAATGTAATACGGCTGTGACCAACGGCCTTATCTGCCTTTATGTCTCATGTCCTCATTTTGGGGTAGAGGGGTTGAAGGCAGTGTAGAAGTCTAGGCCTGAGCAGCCATGTAGGAAGGATCATATGTGGTTTTCAAGGGCTTATCTAGTTTGCAAGTAATGAGAACTTTAGAGCTGTATATCAATGAATAATATTCATGTAAAAATTGGAGAAAGAATTCCTGGCTGCCTGTGATCCCAAACTCCTAATCTACCTTTGCTATATAGATGAGATTCTAATCATCTAGCAAAGAAGAACTTGTTCACAGAAACTACAAGAACTTTCATTCAATAAAACTGCAACTCCGTTTCCTGGGCACGACAATTAGTGTCAAAACACCATCAATCAAATCTCCTTATACTGCCAACCAACCGACAGGCCCAGTTATCTCAACAGCAACAGCTTCTACTCGGAACACACAACAATATCTATAATCTACAGCCATAAGATACAATCTGATCCCAGAGACAGAGATGAACTCCTCAAAGACCTCAGGAAGGATTTTATTGGGCAAGAATACAATACTAAATTGATAGATGGCCAAACAAAGAGAGCAAAAACCATACAGAGAGAGGCACTCCTGAAATAGAAAGAACTACAGAGAAATGATTTGTGGTCACGTACATCCCACAGCTTGAGGTGCTACGCAAAATAGCAAAATAATTTCAAACAACAAAACATATATATATATGAGAAGCTGAAATAAAAACTCCAACTCACTCTTTTGCAGACAATCCCCAAACAACTGGTAGTAATGAGTGCCCTAAATAGACCAACAGTGGATGGCACTTCTCCCTGTCTCTGGTGTAACACTTGCGCACACATAAACTGTTGGCGCTATATAAATAAAAGATAATACACAAAAACACGATAAAAATACCACATAAACTCCTATACCATATAATCAATGGTAACTTGTCATGCAAGTCATCTAACGTGTTGTATATCATAACGTGTGTTCGCTGCCTCAATTCCGGCCTGTAGATTAATTTACAGAAAATGGACAGACACACCTGTAGGAGACCACTCCTGTCAAAAATAGACACAGTATCAAAGATCCGGACACAGAGAGAAAGTAAGATTTGGCAATACTATTTGATTTGACACCTTTAATGCCACAGTCTAAAACACCAAAAGAGACTCTTTATGCCAAATACTACATTTCACACTAACACATAAGAGATGTACCGTATTGGCTCGAATATAGGCCGCACTTTTTTCCCCCACTTTAAGACTTTAAAGTGGGGGTGCGGCCTATATTCGGGGTCTAGTGCCCGACGCCCGGGACATGCAGTCCCGGGTGCCGGGCAGGCAGCGGGGTTAGGATACAGATCCCCCGCAGCGGTGCAGGGGACCTGCATCCTACTCTCGGATGTCCTCAGACAGCCTCCCCTGCCAGCACTTTCCACGGGGGGGGGGGGGTGCCGGCACGGGAGGTTGTCTAAGCGCATCGTCTGGACGGTCACCGGCTGCAGCGATGCGGGTAAACAGCCTCCGGGTTGTTTACCCGCATCGCCGCAGCCGGTGACCGTCCACACGATGCGTTTTACCTCTGCCCCCAAGACTTACCGGAGCAGACTCCCGGGTGTCTTGCGGGGCGCCGGCGGGGGACATCTACGCAATACGCGTATACAACTTCCGGTTGTATACGCGTATTGCGTAGATGCCCCCCGCCGGCCCCGCAAGACACCCGGGAGTCTGCTCCGGTAAGTCGGGGGGGGCAGAGTGGCATATCTCGGGGGGGTGAGGACAGTGGCAGCATATCGCGGGCAGAGGAGGGCAGTGGCAGCATATCTCGTGGGGGGGGCAGTGGCAGCATATCTCGGGGGGGGGAGGACAGTGGCTGCATATCTCGGGGGGGAGGACAGTGGCTGCATATCTCGGGGGGGAGGACAGTGGCAGCATATCTCGGGGGGGAAGACAGAGTGGCAGAATGTTTTTTTTGGTTTTTTTTGGTGCTTTTTTAAAGAAAAAAACTTTTTCTTTAAAAAAGCACCAAACTTTTAGGGTGCGGCCTATATATGGGGGCGGCCTATATCCGAGCCAATACGGTATTTGCCTAGATAGTTTTGAAAACATTTAGTCCACTATACTTCAGTTAAGTTAAAGGCATTTGCTCTTTCTATGGCTAACACGGCACAACTCTATACCTTTAATGAACAATATGCTAATTCTCATCTCCCAATGTGGATAGGTTTCATATTAAATGTAGTGGAAAGAAACACTGTTTGTTCAGGCAATTATTTTAAATATAAGTTCATTATTTTAACCTCACCTCTTTAGTAAACTATCAGTTAATATCCTGAGTTAACCTTCATAATCTAAAATATCCCAATATACCTATTTTTCTTCACCAGCCCTCCTGCTGGTTGCAAGCTTATGTATCTCAATGGATTCAAATCACTGCCTCTGCATTATTTTTACCATTAATATTTTATCACTCTATTATTGCCAAGCTCACGCAGATCTATAGAAGCTAAAAAGTGTTATTGTAGCTTATAATATTCTGTAACAAGTAAGAGAGAGTTTAGAAATTTCAAATAAATGTTCTTCTCTTTTTGGCCAAGCATTTAGTACTTAGTTTACCAACAACTCTGAATATTTTTAATATTCAATGCATTCAAATTAGCTTTGGGCAGCATTATACGTTGTCATCTTACATATGAGGCTATGATGCTCTCATTTGCTGTGTCTTGTGATATTAAGTCCTTCTACCTTTGTATTTCCATTCACTATTACTTGAAAAATCTCACTAAAATGCCCCTTCACTTGTTTCTTAAACCTTTTTATCCTTATGACACGCTGGTCCTCTTTAACCATGGACCATTCATTTTCCATCACTTTGACAATACTCCAAATTCAAGTTCATAGTTATTTCAATTGCTACCGCAAATGCAAAACTTTACTACACCTTTGTATTTATACTTATATTCTTATACCATGGCTTATACCATGCAGTAAAAAAAAAAAAAACCTTCATGAAGATTTTAAGTGTAAATAAATAAGTACCGTATTTGCTCGATTATAAGACGAGGTTTTTTTCAGATCAAATGCTCTGAAAAATACCCCTCGTCTTATAATCGGGGTCGTCTTCTAATCAGACCTCAAATGAGGTCTGACTATTAGACTATCGCTGCATCGCTGCAGGGGACCTGGATCCTCCTGTATGGTAACCTCAGCTGCTGCCGGCGTCTATCACCTAGTGCCGGCAGCAGCCGAGGTTGCATATGCGCGTACTCCCGGGATAGCCCACCCACTGTGGGGAAGCAGAGCCGGTTGGGGAGATTGCTCCAAAAGCAGGACCGAGACCCCGGCGGCACTGTGCCGTCCCAGAGCGGATCCAGTAGACCTCTTCAATTTTCTGGAGGAGGCGGGGCCTAGCGGGTCACACAGCGTCATGCCGTAATCCCGTGGGACCTGCAGCAAGCACCTGCTTAGGCATTGTGGTGAGTGAAGTGCTTGAGTGGGTATATTAGTGTCTGGGTGGGTATCTAAGTGTCAGAGTGGGTAGGTAAGTGTCTCAGTGGGTAGGTAAGTGTCTGTGTGGGTAGGTAAGTGTCTGGGTATGTAAGTGTCCCCCTATATGTTACTCTGTCCCATTATAAGCCTTTTAACCCCCTATATGCCACTCTGGCATATAGGGGGTTAAAAGGCATATAATGGGGCAGAGTGGCATATAGGAGGGTATAAGGCATGCCTGGGGGCAGATGTGCATAACTGGGGGCAGATGAGCATAACTGGGGGCAGGTTGGTAAAAAAAAGGAAATTAAAAACAAAAAATAGTTTACATGAATTAATATTTACTAGTAAAACTTTTTTCCTATAGGGTTGTCTTATAATCAGGCTTTTTCTTTTTGTTTCCTAAATTAATATTCAGATTTTGGGGGGTCGTCTTATAATCAGGGTCGTCTTATACTCGAGCAAATACGGTAATTGTCATGGTGTTCTTAACACCATGACCAACATTGGCTCAACCATCTAGAAAACACAGAAATAAAGTGATTGTATTGTAACCCTTTTTTTTTAATTTAAAACAAACTCCATAAATGAATTGATGTTTTATGTTGGATCTGTATGCTGTCGGATATGTGTTCTCAGTAGATTAACAATATAACGTGGTTTGAAAGGATAAGCATAATGACTGTTGAATCACACTGACAGACTAATTGTAGTTCTGTTTAGATAGTACACAGATGGTACATTACTTTTTCAAGCAAACTGCTAGTAGGCAACATTTGTTTTCTTTGTTTGAATATATATTTTTTCAGTTTCAATGCCAATACTCTATGATCCTTTACTTGTGCTGTGAGTTACAGAGACCTAGATATTTAAACTTCTATGTTATTTGAAGCTAATAGAAAGCATCTATCTATGTAAATTTGAATAATGAAGTAGTATTTTTCTTAACTGTTAAGTGTTACACAGAAATAGTGAAATAGCTCAGAATCGCTGTAGTGTAACGTAGGGCTACAACAACTAATCGATAAAATCGATAATAATCGATAATGAAAATCGCTGCCAAATGAGCAAATGCTCTGAAAAATACCCCTCGATTTATAATCCGTTTCCGTGTGACTCACAGCAGTTACTACTTACCAGTCCCTCCCAGCAGTCACTCTGAGGATTGGCCCGGCCCTTTTTCTCTCCCAGTCCCTCCCTAAAGTCCTCTGGTGATTGTCCCCGCCCATTTCCTATAGCGTCCACATGGCTAAGGAACCCATCTGAGTATAACATTAATATTTGGGCTCCTGAAAGTTAGGGGGGGTGGGGGTTAATTTAGGGGCAGTTATGGTTAATGGGGTGTTTAGGGTTAATTTATGGACAGTTGTGGTTAATGGGGTGTTTAGAGTTAATTTTGGGGCAGTTGTGGTTGATGGGGTCTTTAGGGTTAATTTAGGGGCAGTTTATAAGGCATATCAGGGGGCACAGTGGCGTGTCAGGGGGTATAAGGCATATAGGGTATGTAAGGCATATGTGGGGAGGGCAGTGTGGCATATCAGGAGAGGACGGAGTGGTGTATCGGGGTATAAGGCATATCACGGGGCACAGTGGCATATCTGGGGAAGACGGAGTGACATATCTGGGGGTATAAGGCATACTGGGGTATAAGGCATATCAGGGGGCACAGTGGTATATCAGGGGTATAAGGCATATGTGTGGAGGGCGGAGTGGCTTATCTTGGGTATGTGGCATATCTGGGAGTATAAGGCATATAGGGTATGTAAGGCATATGTGGGGAGGGCCGTGTGGCATGTCTGGGAGGCAGTGTGGCATATCAGGGGAGGACAGAGTGGTGTATCAGGGGGTATAAGACATATCAGTAGGCACAGTGGCATAGGTGGGAGGCAGTGTGGCATATGTGGGAGGCAGTGTGGCTTATGTGGGAGGCAGTGTGGCTTATATGGGGGTATGTGGCATATCTGGGAGGTAGTGTGGCAAGCTTGGGCTCAAATGTTCATAACTGGGGGGCAGGTTGGGAAATAAAGACAAGAAATGCATTTTATAAAAGTTTTTTTTATTCTGCTGTTTGTTTTTAACATCATTTGTTTATTAAATTATTTTAAATAAATGAAAAATTTACATTCATTATGAAAATAATCGTTAGTTGCAGCCCTAGTGTAACTTGATAAAAGTTGTTTATTTATTTTATCTTTTAGGTGAGTTTATAGTAGTCAAAAACATATGAGAACATGGCATGGCATGCATCAATCATAAAATACACAATAATATATGTAAGGCTGATAATTATATATATGCATTTTAGCATTTTGCTGCAAAATGCAGTTTTGGTATTGCGTTTACAATATTCCTGTGGTACCTTTAATAAATCATTCGAAAAGCATGCTAGGATTTTTAGTTAAAAACAAGCGTGTTCCCAACGCTTAACAGAAGGTACAGAGCAATAATGGTAATATTGTGAGCACTACATTTTAATATACAATTTTAAAAATGTAATACATTTCTGTATATACATAAAAACAAAATATAAAAATATAGGTAATCCTAAAAACAATCAATATTGTTGTTAGCGATTAACCCCTTCAGCACCGGGACGTACCTGGTACTTCCTGGTTACTGGTCACCGGTAGACCGGGACGTACCAGGTACGTCTCCTCCAAAAAACGCCCCCACATCACCACGATCGCGGTGATCGTGGAGGCGCTGCTGCTACTGTCTGCCCAGGACTCCTGGGCAGACAGCACAGCCTGTCTAAGCCCGCCCCCATGCCTACGATCACTCCCACGGAGTGATTTTGTAGGCAGAAACAGCGATTGCAGAAAGATCTGCAATCGCGGTTTCAGCTGCCACAGGCAGCTTCAGGGAAGGGGTGGGGGTGTTGAATGGGTCCCCACACAAGTGTGGGGGCCTGATCCAACACCCCCCTGCTGCCTGATCGCTCCATGAGAGCGTCAGTGCAGCGTTAACCCCTTCAATGCCGCGATCGAGGCATTGAAGGGGTTAATTCCCGTTTTGTAGGGGGCTCTGCTGCTGGTGGTCTGCCTGGAAACCCAGGCAGACCAGCAACAGCAAAAACGAGCCCCCAGAAGTCCTCTGATCAGTCCTGTAGGACTGATCAGAGAGACTCCTCCCCTACAATCTCCAGTCTGTTGGAGATTGTGTCCCAGCTGCCAGAGGCAGCTTCAGGGACAGGGAGACAGGGTTCTTTGGTCTCCACATGAGTGTGGAGACCAGCCCCCCCACCCTCACCCTTCCTCAGTTAACCCCTACCCTCCTCTTCCTCAATTAACCCCTTCAATGCTGCGATTGTGTATGACCCCCATCGCAGCATTGCAAGGGTTAATATTAGTCCCCACAAGCTTGTGGGGACTAAATACCAGTCAATGCTGTGCTTCAATGGAGCATCAGCATTGAAAGAGTTAAAAAAAAAATGTAAAAAATAATAATAAAAAAAATTTAAAAAATAAATTAATTTAAAAAAATTAATAAAATAATAATAATAATAAAAAAAATAACAGCACTGACCTGAAAGTCCAGGGTGCTTCCAGGTCAAATGCTGGGCTGATCAGATCGCTCCTGGCCAATAGGAGTGATCGGATCATTATGGCAGCCCACGGATGACCCTGCTCTACAAAGAGAGAGGGGTCATCTAGGGTAATTATGAAAAAACACAAATTATTAATAAATGAAATAATCATAATTATTACCTGATCACTTGTCGGTGACATTTTAAGTCGCTGATTATTGATCGGTCTCCCTGATTGATGTCAGCGGCCTAAACCTGTCACTTACAAGTAATCTGATAAAAAATATTTAAAAAAATGTAAATGCACATGTTCCAGTTTTGCCCTCATAGCTTCCTCAAATAATGCATGAACCATGCATGTGAGGCCTTGTTGGACTCATGGGATGTTGGTGAACAAAATGTGGTGTTTTCTTCCACTGTTGCACGTATGCTGTGCAAGAAATTCAGTGCAACATTGAAATGTATGCGTTAAAAACGCAATAAAATAATTTCCCTGTGAAGTTTGGCAGACATCAGTGAAGAAATGGCTAACTGAAAACTGTCAAAACTACCCTAGTTGAACACCTTGACTCGTCTACTGTTCATAAATATATACTTTTATGGGGTAATTTACATTGGGGGGCTTCCAAAATCTCCCAAATGGGATATGGGCCCAGGAAACCAATTTCTGAAAATTCCAAATGTGAAAACGAAAATGCGCATGTTCCAGTTTTGCCCTCATAGCTTCCTCAAAAATTGCATGAACCATGCATGTGAGGCCTTGTTGGAACCGGGGGATGTTGGTGAACACAATTTGGTGTTTTTTTCTGCAGTTGCACATATTCTATACAAAATATAATATAAAATCTAAAGCAACATTGCAACATATGCAAAAAAAAAAAAAAAAATATAAAAATACCTCAAAATTTGGCAGCAATTGGCGATAAAATCCCTGTTTGAAAAGTGTCAAAATGACCCTAGTTGTACACCTTGATTTATCTACTGTTCATAAACATATAATTTTGGGGGGATAATCAGTATCTGTGACAACTATTGCAGTTATTAGACTACCATGCCAAATTTGAAAAAAATTACATTTCAAAAACGTAATGCATGCCTTGCAATATTTTCCCCTATACTGGTCAAAATAGATAAAAATCCTGGCCATGTTGGGTGGTTTCCAAATCAGGACAACTTAATGAATATATTTGGGATAATTTTTTCCCATTGGTTCAATGTGTGTACAATTTGTATGTATACAAAACTGTAAAAAAATGCATTTTTTTCATTTTTTCCCCACTTTTTCCAGTTTATTTCAAATAAAACAATGTACTACCCAGCTTAATATGGTTTCAAATGAAAGCCCTACTTGTGCTGAAAAAAACAATATATGATTTGTGTGGGTGCACCACTTGATAAGAGAAAAATTACAGTTGAAGAAAGACATTGCAAAAACACAAAAACGGCTCCGGTCCTTTAGCGACACCCTAGCTTAAAAATCCCGGTCCTGAAGGGGTTAATATTGAAGAAAATACATGCTGTGCACCAATCGATGTAAGAAGAGAGGGAACACAATAGCTATTGGGTATATATATATATATATATTTTATTTTTATATATATATATATATATATATATATATATAATTCAGGTGCAGTTTTTTTTGCATCGTTATGACAAAGCAATTAAATGTTTCCATTATCTGTGATTGATGTAACAATTATATCTTTTTTAACAATGAAATGTTCCTATATGTGTTTAAAATTACCAGATGAAATTATTTTATGTGTACACATAATGATGCAAAATATTGTCAAAACCCTAATAATGTATACCTGATGAAGACCTTAAGTTACAGAGGTTTAAAAAAATGGTGTTTTGATGGGAAATATTTTTGTAAAATGAACACTTTTTGTTTTTATTTATTTAGGTATGCTGGCTTGTAACTCATTTTCTGAGCTCACTTCTACAGCCACGGCTTTTATGGCACCACTAGGCGCCGCGTGATATAGAGGTTGTACCAACGCTGCATGGTCCTCCATAGCATCAAGGGGACAGCTGAGTAGACTGGAGACCCCCCTGCCCATTGAAAAGCAGCACACTAGACAGCCTGAAAGTTAAAACATCACCCAGTTTTGTGGCAGAGGGGCTGCGGCTCCCTGGACCTGCTGCCCTGTGACTAGGCCAGAATATACTGCTGGTTAAAGGTTGTTAATATTATGTTCCCCACCAGAGATTTCACAGACTAAGGCACCACTTTCATAGCTGGCTCACATTTCTCTTGTATGGAAATTGATGAAATTATTTTTAGCACTTGCCTGAACGTGCTCTCTTTGAAAAGGCCTCTTGGTGATCATAGGCATTTTTGTATGTATAAATAAGTATTTATGAACGCCCGATGATTTTTCCCACAAACATAGTAAGAATGAGACCACTGCTAGCCCACTATGGCTTAATATTTTTTTGTGTTTCTTTCAAAAGTGATACAAATCATTGTTGACATTTACCAATTACCAATAGAGTAAGGTCCCATGCATCCTCAACATCAAAGAATATATTTTACAACACTTTCTGAGTAAATGTAAATGCATTCTTTAAAATGTTAAACCAAAATGTATTTGTTATTAATAGAAGCTGCGGTTCTGGAGCTTCACCAAAACATCCCCTCCATGGTCTGGCATTTCATGCCACTTAAGGCAGCCAGCCATTGAAGTTAGCCCTTTTAGAGCATGCGCAGGGGAGGTCTTGTTAGACACTAACCGTCCCAGAGCAAACCCTGGAGGTTAGTGGTGGTCATACATCATGTGGCAATTAGAGTAGCTGGGTGGCAGGTAAAGTGGCATACACATATGGGGGGGGTTCTGCATAGTCCCCCCCATACATTAGCAACAAGATCCACATAGATATTTAAAGGAACCACTCAGCTTGTGCATGATAAGGCTGGACTGTCCATTTCATCATTTTTAGCCACCTTAGGAAGTTGCTACGATTTGTCATACTTTTATTCTGCTGCTAATTTATTTTCTCATCATCTATCTCTTGTAATGGTCTCTTGTTGAAAGAACTATTCTGTAATTATGTAGTAGGTGGTTATGTTTCTTTTTGGTTTGATTGCATTTCCTTAATTATGTAATTATTTTGAAACTCAAATGGCCATGCATCAAAAGAGCTTAATTTTACGCCCACTATGTTTTCTTTATCTAATTGTCTGTTATTTATTTCAAGTTTTTGATGCCTCATACAAAGTTTGTGTACACGTGCAAATATTGTATATAAGACTGCTGTGCATCATGTGTTCCATCTTGTGATATCTGAAATTGCCACATACAATGTGGTACAAAAATGTAAAGACAATGGTAATAGGTGATTGGTACAATGAAGGATTTCCACAGATACAATCCAGTATGGAATTTGGCAATTACAGGGTTAAATATGAATGATACGCATCGCTGTTTCTAAACAAGATTTTTTTTTTAACTGCGGGATGCTGGGAGTTGCGCCCCAATAGCTGCCAGAAAAAGAAAAACTGCTAAACAAAAGTATATATTTTTGATGACATCCCAAAATATTTTACTTGGGGCATTTTAACACTTTTGATTTAACAATTTTAGTGACAGTCTGTCCTAAACATTGCAGAAACATTTTAACAAACCCAATCTATCCAGACACAGTATTAAAGTATTTTTTTCCCCCGGTTACATGAAATTCCTGAAACAGCTTGTGATTGGTATTTAGAAACACCCCCCAAGTACAGGAATACCCCATATACATGGGTAGGGCATGTCTCTTTGGCACTGCGGGTTCAAAATTGGAACTTCGGCATTACAGTTTTTAAACATCGAATTTTGACAGATCAGTTTGCCGGGCCAAAGTCTCATCTGAGACATGTAGCTCAGGGAATCGAGTTAGGGGCATATTGGCCTGTCCCATGCAGCTGACTCCACACTGGCGCCTTCCAAAGTTAGTCTAACAAAAAAAAATATTTTTCACATCCACTTTGCAGTTTCACCATGTTTATTTTTCTGAGTGGATATGTTAAAGAACAAAATAGGTCTTGATTTGTGCTCAATAACACCCTCGAATACAGCGATACCCCACATGCATGGATAAGTGATGTTTATCAGACATTGTGGAGTCAAAACTGGAAGATGCGCATTTCAATTTTTAAAAAAAAACATAAAAAAAACATCAGGGAGAATGGTTTCTTTATGCCTTTTCTGGGACAATTTGTATGCAGCTTTATCAGATGCTGGTCTCAGCGTTGCTGAATGCCTCGACATTGAGGCATTACAGTAACACCTTTTAAGCTAAGAAAGTGATCATAGATCACTTTCTAAGCTTGTTTGATGAAATGAAGTGCCTGGCTCGTCATTGGACTTTAAAGGGGTTGACATACAAACACACAACCCATACCTTTGTTGGCTTTGTTGGCTTAGGAGGGGCAGTCCATGAGCTGATGACAGCTCTCCTGGTTGTCCTTCTCAGTCCTCACATGCTGCCACACTGTGTCTGAACCCCTGGAATTTAGTTAATATCCCAGTGCTCAGACTCAGTGAGGCAGGGGCCCTCCAGCCTAGCAGTATGCCCTGGTCTTAGGGTTGGGGCGCCCCATTTGACAGGGTATTCCTGCAATGCAGGAGCCTCCATTACGCCAGCGGGGCCAGTAAAAGGAGATCCTATGATCTCCCTGACTGGGCCCCTTGTGGGGTGCAGACCCTTGTGCCTGCCACCGACTGCACCCGCTTTTGTTCTGCCCCTTAATCTGTGGTGTATTTTAGTCTAGGTTGGCAGATCCAGAAGTCTTGGGGTTTGTTCAGCTGCAGCTGTGCAAACCTAAGCCGTGCTGCTATGTTCTTTTTTAGAGAGAAGAGGCTTCCTCGTGGCAACCCTTCTGTACAAACCATACTTGTTCAGTCTTTCTATAATTGTACTGTCATGAACTTTAACATTTAACATGCTGACTGAGGTGTAACTCTTTCATTTGCCATTTTTTCTGAGCATTGTGCGGCCTGACCTTGAGGTGAATTTTCTGGGACGTCTACTCCTGGGAAGACTGGCAACTCTCTTGAATGTTTTCTAGCTTTGAATAATCTTTCTCACTGTAGAATAATGGATTTTGAATTGTTTGGAAATGACTTTCTAATCCTAATCCTTACCAAAATGATAGGCAGCAACAATTGCTTCTCTAAGATTATTGCTGATGTCTTTCCTCCTTGCCATTGTGTTAACACACAGCTGAATGCTCCAGACCAGGAAACTGCTAAAACGTCTGCTTTTATAGTGGTGTTCACACTTGCTGATGATCAATTAATCAGGGCATTTGATAAGCAGCACATGTCTGCTACTTAATATCTTATTTCCTATAAAAGCAGTAAGAGTGTACTTAGTTTTTCACACACATGACTTCTCCATTTTGGCTTTATTTTTGTTGAATAAATCATGACACGGTGTAATATGTCATGTGTTGTTGTTCATCTGAAGTTGTATTTACCTAATTTTTAGACCTGCTAAGGAACAGATGATTTTTATTATTTCCTGATATGTAAAACCATATAATGCAAAGTGGATGTGCTCTCTTTTTCACACGTTAAGTTTTATATATATATATATATATATATATATATATATATATATATATATATATATATATATATATATATATCTATATATATATATATCTATATATAAAAATATATATAAATGTTACAAAAAAAGTGATAAGATGAGGTATTAATGTCAACAGGAATGACATTTATTGCACTTAAGCTTAACACTGAAATTAGGTAAAAGACAAGAAAAAGCTCTTATTAGCTTGTCACAATGCCAATGTGGTACTTTTTTCTAAATATCTTATACATCTTCCCACGTAATTGCTGCAATTAGCCTTAACAAGAGCGATTTCTTTGTGTTAATATACAAAGAAGGAATGTTACACTTATAAGTTACCCTAAGCATATATATATATATATATATATATATATATATATATTGTGAATCATATAGCCACACAGTCTTAGGGTTTAAATAACCACACAATGTTGTATCTTTTAGAAATTATAGTCCTTTTTATTAAAAGGACTGGTAAACAAAACAAATATAAAACAAACAAAAAGAAATGCCTTGCTCTCTGAGCACTAACAGTTGTAACTGACTATCGCTGGACGGCTTACCCGCTGCCAACAAATCCAAATGAAGCACATGCCTTTTGAAGGAATCATTCAGCAGACTATTTTGGAGAGAGCTGCAGTCTCACTCACTGCTTGTGTTTTTATCCCCTGAATCCCTCATTGGCCAATCAACACATTGCAAACAACACATTGCACTGCAGTATTTTCAGGGAAAATATATGCCATTTGTCACCATGCCTGGCTCCCTGTCACTATATATATATATTTACTCACAAAGTCCGTTGCGCACAATTCCAAATATTCCAAGCCTGGTACTAGTAACCAGCAGTTTCCATACAAAGCACTCTCAAAGGATGGTCAGCACTCCAGGTCTTCAAGTCGATTTGACTTTGTTTGAATAAAGAAAAATTGTTAACTTGAAGACCTGGAGTGCTGACCATCCTTTGAGCGTATAAATATATATATATATATATATATATATATATATATCAACAAGGCCATCTCTAAGTGTCCCCAAACTTAGTTCATATAGTATGTGCGTCTCCTTTCCAGTTCATCCCAAAGGTGTTTAATGGGGTTGAGGTCAGGGCTCTGTGCAGCCATTCCAGTTATTTCACACCAAACTCATCCAACCATGTATTTATGGACTTTCCTTTGTGAACTGGGGCACAGTCAGGGAGGAATACAAATGGGCCAAACTGCTCCCAAAAAGAATTGTCCTGGTATGCTGAAGCATTTAAATTTACCTTCATTAGAAATAAGGGGCCCAACTCCTGAAAAACAGCCCCATACCATTATACCTCCTCCACCAAACTTTACAGTTGGCACGATGAAGTCAGGCATCCGCCAAACCCAGACTCGCCCAACAGACTGCCAAACAGAGAAGTGTGATTTGTCACTTCACAGAACATGTTTCCACTGCTCCAGAGTCCACTGGCAGTGTGCTCTATACCTGGAAACTTTTGGGCTTTGGCTGCCCTGATGGGACGCAGCCAGGGCTACCCACTGACATTGGTGGGTGGTCCCCGCTAATGTCTTGGGTGTCCCCACTGGCATTGGTGGGCCTTCCTGCTGACATCAGTGGGTGGCCCCGCCAGCATGGTCTTGATGGCTGAGTTGTTGCTGTTCCTCAACACTTCGACTTTCCAATAATACCAGTTACAATTGACTGTGGAATATTTAACAGGGATGAAATTTCACAAACTGACTTACTGCAAAGGTGGCATCCTGTCACAATACCATGCTTGAATTCACTGAGCTCTTCAGAACGTCCTATTTTTTTCACAAATGTTTGTAACTGCAGACTGAGTGGCTAGGTGTTTGATTGTATACACCTGTGGCATTGGGTCTGATTTGAAACACCTGAATTCAAAAATAATTAAGGTGTGTACTTTTGTCCATATAGTGTAGATGTAACCATTTGACCCCAAATTGTTAAATTAATCACAGAGCTACTCTGCGATAAAGAATACTTCAAATGGGGAAGTACCACTGAAAAAAGTGTCACAGAAATGGAGTGCACCACAAAAAGAAAGTGGGCTTATATCATATTGTTCCTCCTTTATCTGCAGTCCTGAAGGCTAGCATTGTATGGAATCATGTGATATATTGATGAGAATTACTACAGATAATATGTTGATATATTAAGTTATTTAAGTAGAATATATTTTGGAAAATGTTGTCAACAGCTCTCTGTAGATCACAATGGCACATAAAAAAATCTTGATAAAGCTCTGCCCCAAGTCACAGCTCTAATCACACCCTATAAAATGTCAGTGTCTGACTTTGGAAATGTGAAATAATGAGAGGTATGATGAGACATCGTATTGCTAACCACAAAGTGACATGAAAAAGACTTTTGGTCTTTGGTAGATTGGGCTAAGAGAAAATAAATAAAACCATAACACATACACCAAGTACATAGCTACTTTGTATTATACTAAAACTGTGATAGTTATAAAAATAATAACATAACATAAAAAATGACTTTAATCGATGCTTGTATTAAAAAATAGCAAGAATACCCATTTGAACTTGATTTCATGTGATTTTTTTGTAGATGTGATTCAATATTCAACCTTATTTTATTCAAGAATTTGCTGTAGGAAGAGCTACAGCAGGGGCGTACCTAGAGTATTTGGCACCCGGGGCGGATCCTGTAAGTGGCACCCCTCCCCAAATGTAAAGACATCTACAAAATTATGTTGGCAAGAATATTTATTGCACCAATTTGTAAACTGTATGTCAACCGTAAACAACAAGAAATCTGAAAAAATAAATTAATAACTCATAAGTAAAATAAATATATTTAAATAACATATAATAGTGCTTTCTTTAATAACCCCCCCAAAAAAACAACAAACACAACAAGTTTCTAAGAAGCCCTAACAAATGAGTGACAAACATTACAAATTAAGTACTGGCTAAGCAGCTAAAGACACTATAAACTAAAAAAAAATCTGATATTATAATCAGGAGTCACCATAACATTGTTATAGTGGTATAGCATGACACCTATCACTATATACTGAGCCAGGCAGTGACGGTGATACAGCATAATGCCTATCACTCTATACTGAGACAGACATTGACGGTGGTGCAGCTTAAGTAATTTCATTATATATTGAGGCAAACATTACAGTGAAACAGCATAACTCCTATCACTATACACTGAGCCAGATACTACAGTGGAACAGCATAACACCTATCACTATAACTGAGCCAGATATTGATGGTGGTACAGCATAACCGCTATCTTTATATACTGAGCTAGACACTTATAGTAGTACAACATAACTATCATTATACACTGAGGCAGACATTGACAGTTGTGCAGCACAACTGCTATCATTATATACTGAGACACGCGCTGACAGTAGTACAACATAACTGTTTCCATTATATACTGAGGCACGCGCTGACGGTGGTACAACATAACTGTTAATATATACTGAGGCCCACATTGCCGGTGATACAGGATAACACCTATCACTTTATACTGAGCACACATTGACGGTGGGGCAGCGTAATCCATATCACTATACATTGAGCCTGACATTTACAATAATGCAGCATAACCCATATCACTATATACAAAGCCATTGATGTGGTGTAGGCCTACCACTTCAGTGTCTGGCTTATTGTTTAGTGGTAGGGGTTATGCTGCATTATTGTAAATGTCTAGATCGATGTATAGTGATAGGGATTATGTTGTACTGCCCTCAACTGCAGATCAGGGGAAGACTGTGAGAGTCAGTACAGCCTTCCCTTTTTCTGACTGCACCGTGACATTGGGAGGTCCTCTCCCCGTAATCATCCCCAAAGTCCATTTGTCCCCTACGTCACTAAACCACAACTCTCTTTTAATTACTCCCTGTAGTTCAGGTATAGATCAAATAAACAACACATGGAAACAGCACGTGCAACTGAATAAGACATAAATATCCTGTATTTACAGGTATACATAAATAATGTATGGAAACATAGCATTGCAGGTATAAATCAACAGAACACACAAACCCAGCATTGCAGGTATAGATCAACTGGAAATCACTCAGCACTGAAGGTATAGATCAAATAAACAACACATGGAAACAGCACCCCAGGTATTGATCAACTGAATAAGACATACAAATCCTGTATTTGCTGGTAAACATAAATAATGTATAGAAACATAGCATAGCAGATATAGACCAACACATTAACACACAAACCCAGCTTTTCAGGTATTGATCAATTGGAATTCACATAAAAACTCAGCATTAAAGTTATAGATAAAACACCCTAAATTACAGGCATAGATCACAGATTGCACACCCCAAAGCCAGCGTCCACATTGCCCACATAGAACCTGACCAGCACCCTGCGGTGGGGGTGCAAGGCCTCTGTCTCCCAGCTCTGCCACTGTACGGAACAGTATAGAGTGATGGGAGTTATGATGTACTTTAGAGCATAATTATAATGAAAAAGACATTGGAAATGGTACAGCATAACACCCATCACTCTCACACATTTACCAATCAACACTTACCAATCCACAGATTCCACACATACCACACATACCAATCCACAGATTCCACACATACCACACATACCAATCCACAGATTCCACACATACCAATCCACACATACCAATCCACAGATTCCACACATACCAATCCACAGATTCCACACATACTAATCCACACATACTAATCCACACATATACCAATCCACAGATTCCACACATACCAATCCACTCTCACTGTCACTCAGTCTTAATGAATGATTTCCTACCTTCTTTTCTACTTCTTTTCTTCTTACAGCAGTCTTTTCTTTTTACAGCAGTCTTCCTCTTCGCTCCTCTTCTTCTGTCTTCTTCCGGGTCAGAGGGCACTGTGGGCGCGGCTTCAGTGCCGCCGGGGTTTGTTGTCAGATCCCGGCGGCACTGAAGCCGCGCCCACAGTGCCCTCTGCACAGCAGCAGTTGCCGCGCGGATCGCAAGGGAGCAGAATCTGAGGTCTTTAACAGACCTCCGGCTCCCTTGAGCGATTTTAAGCCGATTCAAGGGAACCGGCTTAAAATCACTCAAGGGAGCCGGAGGTCTGTTAAAGACCTCCGATACCGCTCTCTTGCGAGCCTGCTCCTCCAGCGGCGGACATTACTGTCCGTCTCTGGAGGGGTGCCGGGTGCCGGCAAGTTGGCACCCCCCTGATGAGCGGCACCCGGTGCGGACCGCCCCCCCGCCCCCCGCTAGGTACGCTACTGAGCTACAGTAAACTGTAATTCACAAACCGTGGACCAGAAAGATACCACGGATGTGTACTTTAGATTTTGCCAAAGTATTTGATACTTTGTTACACAATAGATTACTATAAAAATTAAACCTATAGAATTAGGTTTTAAAATTTCAAAGCTTTTAATATTGAATAGAGAATTGCTTAAACGAATACAAGGGATTGCTTTTAATGAAGCTTTTCCAGTTGGATTTAAGTTTTAAGTGCCCTTGGTCACATTCTTTTTTTTATCAATGATCTAAAACACGACACTGTAAGCAGCAGATCAGTATTTGCAGATGACAAAAATGTATGTAAGGTTATTACCAATGACATGCCAGACAAGTCTCGCAAAAACATTCAGCTAACGACCAATGACATGCCTGGCACGTCATGGCATTAAACAAGCTTAGGAAGTGATCTAAGATTGCTTTCTTCGCTTAAACATTTTTGCTGTTATGCCTCGAGGCATTCAGCAACACAGAGATCAGCATCAGGAGCCCTGTGCGGCCCCCCTCGGAGCAGCAACATCTGCAATACACGGTATGGCAGAAGGTGCCTGATTTAAAAGAGCTTAGGAGGTGATCCACAATCTTTCTGTAACGTATTTGCTATTGGTGGTCTTTAATATTCCAACCTCCATTGCTGGAGCACTGTATCCTTGTCCCAGGCTTAGACTGGTCCTGTATTACTGTGCTTTGAATATCCTCTGACTATCCTCTGACTTTGGTTAAGTAAACTACAAGTGGTGCATCTAACATGCAACATCTGCATATAAAAACAACCACTAAAAACTCCTATTCCAGCTTGTCGAGAACGCATTGAATCTTTATGGCAAATTGCAGTATCGGCAGCATCTCCCACTGGGAAAGGTGACTCTTCACCCTGTCTCAGGTAAGGGGGACTCCTGGGATGGCTTGGACTTTGAAGAGCAGCCTACACTACACTACAGAAAAGAAACATTCATAGCTGTAGCCAGGGGCGTAACTAGACCCCTCAGGGCCCGGGTGCGAGAATCTGTTAAGGGCCCCCCACCCCCCCAAAAAAACATGATTTTTACCCAACAATTTTTTTTCAACAAATTCAATTTACATATTGAATCATTTCTGTAAAAAAATCAAAGAAAAAGGGGCGCATGTTCAAAGGGCATAATCAAAGAAAAAGGGGCGCATGTACATAGGGCCCTTTTTGTACATGCGCCCCTTTTTCTTTGAATACATAAATAATCTTTCCACCAAAACAGCCTGACTGTGGCATTTTTGCCACCAAAACACCCCGCCTGTGGCATCTTTGGCCCCATAACAGCCCGCCTGTGGCATCTTTGGCCCCATAACAGCCCTCCTGTGGCATCTTTGCCACCATAACAGCCCTCCTGTGGCATCTTTGGCCCCATAACAGCCCGCCTGTGGCATCTTTGGCCCCATAACAGCCCGCCTGTGGCATCTTTGCCACCATAACAGCCCTCCTGTGGCATCTTTGCCACCATAACAGCCCTCCTGTGGCATCTTTGCCACCATAACAGCCCGCCTGTGGCATCTTTGGCCCCATAACAGCCCGCCTGTGGCATCTTTGGCCCCATAACAGCCCGCCTGTGGCATCTTTGGCCCCATAACAGCCCGCCTGTGGCATCTTTGCCACCATAACAGCCCTCCTGTGGCATCTTTGGCCCCAAAACAGCCCTCCTGTGGCATCTTTGGCCCCAAAACAGCACTCCTGTGGCATCTTTGGCCCCAAAACAGCCCGCCTGTGGCATCTTCGGCCCCATAACAGCCCGCCTGTGGCATCTTTGGCCCCATAACAGCCCGCCTGTGGCATTTTTGGCCCCATAACAGCCCGCCTGTGGCATCTTTGGCCCCATAACAGCCCGCCTGTGGCATCTTTGCCACCATAACAGCCCTCCTGTGGCATCTTTGCCACCATAACAGCCCTCCTGTGGCATCTTTGGCCCCATAACAGCCCGCCTGTGGGATCTTTGGCCCCATAACAGCCCGCCTGTGGCATCTTTGCCACCATAACAGCCCTCCTGTGGCATTTTTGGCCCCAAAACAGCCCTCCTGTGGCATCTTTCCACCAAAACAGCCTGACTGTGGTATCTTTGCCCCCCCCTTACACATCCATGCTATCTCTCACACACACACACACACACATATATATTAATTCACAAATATTTACTCACTAATTCACAGATAATCCATTCAATCATTCAGATATTCATACATTGATACTCATTAATTCCCTCATTCAGATACTCATTTACATATACTCATTCACACACATTCGTTCACTCACTCCTTCACAGATATTCATTAATTCTCTCACTCAATCTCAAATACTCCTTCATGCAGCCTCCCCTTACCTGAACAACCGAAGATGTAAAAAGTATGTGCCGCTCGGCGCTCGCAGACCAACTTGTTCAGTGCATAGGGGGAAGCAGATGCGCAGCAGGGTCATGTGACGTACGTCACGTACGTCACGTGACTGTTGGATTCCTGCGTCCCCCGGCATCCTCGTCTGCCAGTAAGTAGCGGCCCCCCGCGGAATTAATCGTGGGGGTTGCCCGGGCCCCCTAGAGTGGCGGGCCCGGTAGCAGCTGCTGCAGGGTTAAGGGGCAAGTGCCCCTTTTGCCCTGAGTTATAGACGGCCGTAGAGGCCGCATAGGCCCAGTCAGTCCGGTCCTGACTGGGCCTATGCGGCCTCTACGGCCGTCTATAACTCATAGACCTTGGGGCCCCTTGCCGCCGGGGCCCGATTTCGGGCGGCCCCTTGGCTTGGGCCCCCCTGCCACCGGGGCCCGGTCGCAGTCGCGACCCCTGCGACCCCGGTAGTTCCGCCACTGGCTGTAGCAACCGTGGACAGGAGCCCTTAAAGTGCTTCCACCTACATGGTACATGGTTGTAATGCTAGCCTTTTTTGCTAACCATGTATCACGTACATAATATTGTTTGTAAATGCATGAATCCCCAGGCATATCTATACGCATTTAAAAAAATAAAGCTAAAATGATATGTCTTTAATGCTAGGCTCAGGGAGATTTGTTAATATTAAATTAATGAATTTCATTTTTCTTCGGCTGTTTGTATTAACCTAATGGTTCATTTAGTGCCTAATTGTTATCGAAGTGATTAGCTAGCTACCATAAACAAACCGTGCTGCGTGAAGTGTAACCTCATCTTCTGGGGATAATTTTATTACTCCGTTTCTTATGTGTTCTAGCGTCTTCCCAGAGAAAAACCTAAGCGCATTTTGTCGCATTAAATTTCACAAAAAAATGATTAAAAACTGGAACTGCGTTGTACTCATTATAATAATATATTGAAATATATAAGAAATTACTAGGGGTACTTTACGTTTGGCCATTATAATTAAACTTTTTGCACATTCAGTGTTTTTCAAACAAGTTTAAATAGATACTCCAGACATCATATGCACTTTAATGCATACGTAGCTGATAGGTGCCTTTAAAAATTATTAGGATCAGGGATGTATAGGAAAGAAGAGGAGATGTAATAGAAACATTTCATACTTAAAGGGGTTTAACAAAATTAAAGAAAGTTGTTTATTTCAAAGGATTAGAAATCTTAGAACAAGGTCATACGGAAGTTTTAGTTTACTGAGAAGGTGGTAGATAAGCGGAACAGCCTCCCATTGAAAAGTAGTAAAGGCTAATACAATTAAGGAATTTTTCCGTGCATAGGATAGGCATAAAAGCTACCCTGAATCTAAGATGAGGCCAAGGACTAATTAGGGCCTGAGTCTTTAGATCAGGAAAAATAGGTAGATTAGATGTTCTAAATGATCCTGTTCTATGTTTAAATTTCCATTCTGTCCCTTGTGCATTTGCCCCAGCTATTCTCCATACAGGAACGCATCTCCTTGCATGTAAGGTTCTTACTACCAGTCAGATCCCACACATGCATGGAAAGCTCTTCTTTGGATTTTATTGGGAGCACTTGCTTGCCAATGGTTGGCTGCTTTAAGGAGAAGGGAGGAAAAATGCAGCAGAGAGTAAATTGTTTTAGCGTTTTTTTTTTAATTTTCAAAAATGAATATTGTGGTTACTATGCATTCTTCTTTAGCGGAGCTGTCAAGAACAGTAAACTGCTTCTTTAAACTGGAAAGGTATGTCAAGAGTATCTAAGATAGGTTTTATTCTGATAGTCACAAGTGATAATTCAAAATAAAACAACCAGACATTATGGCCATATTAGCATAATGTATTATAACACACAACATTATGCTAAGAGGACAGCAGCATATAGCAACATGAGCTACCAAAATGAAAAATATGAAAATATTGAAAAAGGTCACACTCAAATAAGTGAAAATACCTATTCACTGTGGAGAAATAAAAAAAAAATTCACTAACAGGAAAAGGCACTAATAGTGCTCAACAAAAATTCCAATAAGAGGTAGGCGGTAGCCCTTATAGTGCTCAAAATGTTCCACAAAGTGTTCCAATAGTTATTATATTTTAGATTCTATAATCATAGATTGTATTATTTTGTTTCACATTTTAATTATATACATATCTGTTGGCCACTTCTCATTCATCACATTAGTTGAGCTATCAAAATGCCCAGCGATAATGTAAGAATTTTTTTTTTTTTTTTTTTTAAAGCCACTTAGATGGGCACAGACCCTCAATTCATTCCTATTGGGATAATGGGAGTAAAAAATAACTAAAAACAAATTAAAAAACAAAAAAAATCTTGCCTTTATCCAAAAAATAAATAATAAAAAAGCCTGACACCAGATGGTAGCAGATTGAAAAGTGGTAGTTGATTGCACAGGAAACAGTATATATACTTCTATACAATCGTTAGTGTTCAGAAGGTGTTGTATCCTCCAATGACCTGAATGGGTCCCATAGACTTCAGTGATGTCCATAGACACTGCATCCTCTAAACACTGGGGGTACTGTTGCTATTTTTCCCACTTCATCTTCTACCATTTTAAAATGGTTGAATTTAAAAATTCAAGAGCTGAAAGCTAAGCTAGTCGACTGTGGTCTGCAAGAGGCCATATGTATTTTTTGTCCTTTAGGTTCCCTGTTTAATATATATAATAAATCATTCTACAGACCAATAATAAGTATATTTTGCTAAAGCAAATTCATGAAAATTTGCTTTGTGAAATGTTTCAAAAATGACCCCCGTGGATAGCAATTCAGTGAAGTGTTCTCAGTCAATGTCTAAATCTTGACTTTTAGAATAATTATTATGCACAATGAAGACAATCCATTTTGTCTCTTCAAGTGTTGTCAGAAGTAGATTAACTCTAAAAGCTAAATCAACATCTACTGTAATAGTCATAACCACAGAATATTGCTTTATACTTTCACTGCATGAATCCCTGTTGAGTCATTTTTTAGTTGATTCAACTAAAAATGTCTTTTCAATAGACATGCATATTCACATTTACCAAAAGATGAAATATGTATTACATTATTTTTCGGGAATAATTTGGGGAAATAAATGATAACATTAATTTCTGTAAACCATAGAGATTAAGTAATTTGTGCATTTGTTTAGACGTTAGATATTAAAAATGTTTGTTTTTTTGTTTGTTTTGATGTTATGGTATGTAGCAGTTCCTAAAATTGTTAAAGTTGGACTGTTTTTTTTTTCAGTTTAGTTTGCTGATCTATCTCGCTAATGCTAATCAGAATAATTAACATTGTGACTGTACATTCAGACATCTTTGGTAGCATTTTCATTATTGGCCCTTCTATAAAGTGTCATAGTTGCATAGGTTGAAAAAGTGCATCAAATTCAAACCTTGCAACAACCCATAACTGTAGAAGGCAAAAATAAGAAGGCAAAAAAACACCCCAATATTGTAAAGTTAAAAACATAAATCGTAAAATAAAAAAATATTTTTCACACCAAAGGCAGTCTGATGTTGAACAAATCCCTTGAAGTTAACCCCATCATGACAGAGGGGTTTATCCCCTCTAAGTGGTTTTTGCATATCTTAGTTCAACCATGATCCCCCTTTTCCATATTTAGTGACCCATACAAATTACATGTTATTTTTTCCAAGGACAGCTAGGAATTTCTCTTTATACCACCTTTTTTGGAAAATATTTTATGCAAATTGTATGCCACTGATAACATTACCCCCAATTTATGTGCTGCAACATACACTGAGTAGAATAATGTCCCACGTGTAAAGTTTTTAATTTTATAAGGGAGGAAAATGATCTCACAATGTACATTGTAAATTATTTATCATTTTGAACTATGAATTGGAGTGAAGAAGGGGTGAAATGTTTATTTCTAGTGGAAGGGGTAAGATGTTTTTTGGTCTTTAAATACCTCTTGGAACTAGATACCCTTATGATGTCATGGTGACATCACTGGATGCAAGAACTTCTGTTTGGGCATTCTCGGTTATTCTCTTGTTAGTGATTATTCGTGCTATTATAGAAGAATCTTAAAATCAGCTTATTCACAAAGGGCACCATGTAAAGTAATAAGCCTGTGTTTTTTTTCAGTTATGCCATTTTTATCTTTTATTTTAGCCGCCATGCTAAATTCTGTGAGGACCTTCTAATAGATAATCCTCAAAAAGCCAGTGTATTATTGAGTCTCATAGTTTTTATAAAATGAAAGTCTAGAGGCATTCTAATGATGATTTATTTGATTGTACAGTAATGTACAGCTTCATATTGTGCCTCAGGCTAAACATATGTCATTTCCATGTTCATTGTTCCATGGCAAATTTGTATAGTAAAAGTAGAAAATTTTAAGTTAGGCCACATTTTTTTTTTTGCTATATCTAGCCAGATTATTGGTTTTGCCAGTATGGTAACTTAGTAAGGCACTGGTGTGAAATGTGGATGTTAGCATTTTTGTTTTAGCAGAAATGTACTAGTTTTTCAATGTATTATACAAAATGATGTCTGTATTGTATTTCAATAATTAGTTTAAACTTTACTAGTATGCATTTTGCATAATTAATACTGATGAAATACCAGTGCTGGCAAGTTTCACTGCTTTTCATTGTTGTCATGGATTTAAAAAAAAAAATTCAAACAAAGCTAGCATCTTCGTTTCTGCCAGTTTATGAGAGACACAAAAACAGTAGTTGAAAATATAAGACATTAACAACATCAGAGAGCTAGACCAGGGCCGGATTAATAGTGGAGCACATGGAGCAATTTCTCCAGGGCCATGGCATTGTGAGGGTCCCACACATCTTATCTGTCCCACAAGATGATGATCTGATCAAGAGTGACGCGTGTTCCTTTTGAGTCAATAATCTTACTTACCGTATTGGCTCGGATATAGGCCGCCCCCGTATATAGGCCGCACCCTAAAAGTTTGGTGCTTTTTTAAAGAAAAAGTTTTCTTCTTTAAAAAAGCACCAAAAAAACGTGCTGCCACTCTGTCCCCCCCCCGAGATATGCTACCACTGTCCTCCCTCCCCGAGATATACTGCCACTGTCCTCCCTCCCCGAGATATACTGCCACTGTCCTCCCTCCCCGAGATACGCTACCACTGTCCTCCCTCCCCAAGATATGCTACCACTGTCCTCCCTCCCCGAGATATACTGCCACTGTCCTCCCTCCCCGAGATATACTGCCACTGTCCTCCCTCCCCGAGATACGCTACCACTGTCCTCCTCTGCCGACCCCCCCCCGACTTACCGGAGCAGACTCCCGGGTGTCTTGCGGGGCCGACGGGGGACATCTACGCAATACAACTTGTATTGCGTAGATGTCCCCCGTCGGCCCCGCAAGGCACCCGGGAGTCTGCTCCGGTAAGTCCGGGGGGGGGCGGTCCGCACGATGCGCTTAGACAACCTCCCGTGCCGGCACCCCCCGTGGGAAGTGCTGGCAGGGGAGGCTGTCTGAGCGTATCAGAGAGTAGGATACAGGTCCCCTGCACCGCTGCGGGGGATCTGTATCCTAACCCCGCTGCCTGCCCGGCGCCCGGGACTGCATGTCCCGGGCGTCGGGCGCTAGACCCCGAATATAGGCCGCACCCCCACTTTAAAGACTTAAAGTGGGGGAAAAAGTGCGGCCTATATTCGAGCCAATACGGTAATTCTTTATGTATGGAACTGACACTATTTCTGGCCACGCAGTAGAGTCAGGGAGTTAAAGTTCATGAGGAACATCTCAAGCAGTGGATGTGTACCTCAGGAGGGCAAGAGGGGCACTTTTTGTATAATTGCTCCAGGGCCCCAAATGCCATAATCTGGTTTTAAGATAGACCCTGGCAATTGTATGTAGGCCAAGGAGGTAAGTGGACTTTATTTAGAATGTAAAAGTAATTTTGTATATCTTTTGTATATAAATAGATGTGGTTGTTAATTAGCTGTAAAATGTTATTATAATTTATACATAAAAAGTCAGGTTAGTAATGGAAAGAATTCCCCCTAAAATAAGACCTCCCCCAGGTTAGCCCCGCCCCCATATTAAGAATTTTAACAAAAGATCATTCTATTTGTTAGATCAGGTTAGATCCACTGTTTTTTGTTAGATCTACTCTAAAATATGCAATATCAAGAATCTTTTTCAGGTGGGCTAACCCGTAGCCTTGATTCTTGATTCTGGAAATAGTTCATACAGTGTATATATTAGTGGGGAAATATTACAATATTACACACTGCTGATAACCTGTACAATGTATATATTCTGGAAAGCACACAACTTGTTTTCTCTAGGAGCCATTTGGTCACTGTCTTAAATGCTTTATTGCATTGTCTGCTTACCTTTAAGTCATCAGAAATAATTACTCCCAAGTCTGTCACTTTCATTGTTACTGACAGAACAGTGCCACCAATTCTATATTCTGCCTTGGGATTTTTACATCCCAAGTGCATTATTTTCCATTTATTAATATTAAACTGTAGCTACCATACTCTCGACCATTCTTACATATTAGTTAAGTAATTTGCCATTTGAGTTGTTATCTGATATCAATTAGATACTCATCTTTACTAAAGCAGAAGTTGTTTTTTCCCAAACTATTTTCTTTTTTTCCAAATACCGCTTTAATTTATTTGCCTTCCCAACCCTAGTCTATCCTGTTAACACTGTTTCACAATGAGTCATGTGATAAAGTGGCATGTTTCAGTCTGGTCTAAAAAAAACTATAAATCCTGAAACTAGGATTTTTTTTAGAAAGTAATCTCTGACATAAACATGTTTTCAGTATCTGCCATGGGTACTTGCTGCACTTTTAGCAGCAATTATAAATAGCAAATATAATTCTTAACACAAGCTGTCTTTTACATAATAATTTTAGATTTGTTCTAAATCTATAAAACGGTGTGTTGAGTTGGAAAGCTATAATAAAGCATATTTAAGTGTTTTTTGTGTGTCTAGATATGTTTGATGTTCTTTTGTGCTTTCCAATCTGTTTCCATCTCATTAAATATGTATACCACCTTATGGTATACATTCAAGTACATCATCTAGAGATGTACAGCCTATTCCTTAATTGATGTGTACAAGTAAAAATTCCTTTGCAGTACAAACTTTAAGGGCATTTTAGGGCTTCTGGGTTTTTGTAACAGAAAATACAGATCAGCCATAACTTTATGACCACCTGCCTAATATAATGTAGGTCCCTCTTTTGTCAACAAAGCAGCCCTGGAGGCATGGACTCCACTAGACCTCTGAAGGTATGCTGTGGTATATGGCACATTAGCAGTCCTGTAAATTGCAAAATGAGGCTTCCATGGATGCATTCTTTCATTGCTCCGTGGTCCAGATCTTATGCTTACGTGCCCATTGTAGGCACTTTTGGCAGTAGAGAGGGGACAGCATGGACACTATGACTGGTCCGCAGCTACGCAGCCCCATACGCACCAAACTGAGATGCACTGTGTGTTCTAACACCTTTCTATCAGAACCAGCATTAACCTTCTCAGCAATTTGAACTACAGTAGCTCATCTGCTAAATTTGAAGACACAGGGCCAACCTTCTCCCCCTGTGTGCATCAATGAGCTTTGGCCACTAGAACGCTTTTGACCACAAGAGCTTCAGTGTTGGACATACTCTGACTCAGTCATCCAGCCATCACAATTTGGCCTTTGTCAAAGTCACTTACATTTGCCTATTTTTCCTGCTTCTAACACATAGACTTTGAGGACGGAATTTTCACTTGCTGCCTCATATATCCTCCCCACTGACAGATGCCATGATAACAAGATTATCAGTGGTATTCACGTCACCTGTCAGTAGTCATAATGTTATATGGTGTATATAACTTGCTTATTCTATTTTGTCTTTTCTTTAAAATCTTCCATGCTAGGTTTTGTATCCAGGAGTGATGTGTAGATACATCTGTTAAATATAGAATTCATATTATGTTTCACGGTTAATTAATTTCATGTTTAGTGAACTGCGTTGTGGGTATTTTTTCTGTTTTCATCTCCTGTACCGCTTAATACAGTAATTAGTAATTGGCTGTCATTTGATCACAAAAGGAATTTGTGGAATGGACTGGACATTAGCAACACCATAACTACAGTGTCAAATTTGCCAGTATATATCTTAGCCAAGGCTAAATTAGCTTAGCATGCATGTGAAAATGATATATAGCTGAGCTGATAACATATAACATATATAACATTTGCTAATAGAAACAGTCCACCTGACACAGTCAATCATGCATTGCCGTAAACCAAAACAGAAAGAAACAACAGTGATCACGACATACAAAACAGTTTTGGGGCACAAAATGGTGGTATTGTGGTTAGAATTTCACTTGAGGATGTTGAAATATGACAAAGACTTTAAGCTGATGACCATCCTGGAACAGTGACCCAGATTACCACAATATCACAACATATACTGAACCAGACATTAACAGTGTTACAGCATAACTGCCATCACTTTTTACTGAGCCGGACATTGACAGTGGTTCAGCATAGCTGCTATAACAGCATAGTGGTACAGCATAATTGCCATCACTTTATCACTTTATACTTATCCAGACATTGATGATGGTGCAACATAACTGTCATCACTATAGACTATGCCAGACATTATACTGAGCCAGACATTGACGGTGGTACAGCATAGCTTTCGGGTATGCAGGGTTGGAGCGTAGTGCAATGAGACACCAGACGTGCAATAGAGGCAAAAGGCAGTATAAGGAATATCGGCAAGGTTTATTCCACTGAGCAGTAAAATAAAGGCAAAAATGCATAAACGGTATCGTATAGCAATCCGAGATCTGGGGTAGGAGAATAACATCAAAGTCCATAAACAAGCAGAGGCCAAAAGTCCAGTGAATCCAAAAGTGTATCAGCAAACAGGTATCAACAAACAGGTATAGGTAGGGACTTGAACAATCAAGTAATGAGGCATAGGTACTGTGGGTTTAAATAGCCTGCCAGGAGATAGCTCCTCCCACCAGCTGCAGCGATCTTCCCCTCCTCTGTACACCTCTATGGAGTAGTGACCTGTCTGTCACTACTGGTCCCGCCCCTATCCTGGCCCCTTGCATCATTGGAGCACAGGACACACCTCCCGCCATCACTCCATGTGTGGCGTTCCTCCTGTGCGGCATTCGCCGTACTGGAGGCCAGGGATATGGCCTAACAGAGGCCTGAGGGGTCCGTGTGTAGTGATGCCGCATGGTATGCAGATGAAGCAGTGGATGCCCGGTGAGCCCCCTTCTAGACGGAGACCCGCACGGACGTGTATGAGGTAGGACCCTGACAATAGCTGCCATCACTGTATACTTAGCCAGATACTGACGGTGGTACAGCATAACTGCCATCACTATATACTGTACCAGACATTGACAGTGGTACATAACTCCCATCAGTAAGTAACATAGCTTGTGTCTTGATGTTTTATCTCAGTCTTAGACATGTCAGTACAGGCATACGTGTATTTTATTTTGCATGAGGGAAAGAGTGTATTTAATGGGAAATACATAATTACATTTACATTTGTCAGTGTAACTGAAGTGCATCCACAAGCTACACGAACAAATGTATAGCATGATCAATACTTGAAACCATATGTCTAAAAATATATCACCTCCACAGGACTTTGCATGCTTTTGTGTAATTTGTTAAATGTTAATATACTCAGTTTATCTAGGAACAGTGCTAGAAAGAATATCACTAACATATGTTACATTCAGACACAGTTATACATTTATGAGCAAAAGTAATTTAAGTGTATTATAAATGGCATAGCATGCTGTTCTTGTTGTAGGTTTCTCACAGCCTCAATTAACAAACATACTTTTACATTACTTGCTTAGTGCTTTCGGTAAACACATAATCATCAGGCTTGCTAGCACTAATGAACTAGAGCCAATTATTTGGGATTCAGTGTACAAATTGAGATAACTGAAACTGTTTGTTTCTCCAAAACTACAACTTTTTAAAATGTAATGGACTTCTAGTTCATCTTGTAATAAAAATAATCAGGATCAATGTAATGTAACCATAGAATTGTTGTGTTCTTGCAAGTCCAGTTCATCATTAGATGAACATATATTAGCCAGTCCCATTCCATGCAATTAGGAAAGAATGCATAGATAAAAAGCTAAGATGTAAGAAGCCACTTTGAAATAAAAATACTGTATGGATCTGATTGTATCTTGTCCTGGTAAACCACAAGTCTTACTTGTACATTTACTTACTTGTAATCTGTATACTATGAAAATTGTATAATTAAAGTGAAGAACCAACTTAAACGTGACGTTTCACTGAAAAATATTATACTCCTTTAGCATAAAAAAAAGTAATGTAGGATAGCATTGACACCAAACCTTTTATCTTATTTTGTTCCAATAAACAGATCTGAGAGCTACCATTGTTTGTTACTTATGTGACATTTTGGGAGACTTTCCCTGCTTTAACATCACAATGAGTGTATTCTTTTTAAGCCTGAGTCATTTTTACTGCAACCGGCAGTATGACAAGCAGTCACATTATTTATCTAGTTTGTTGGGCTAAGATAACAGCTAATAACTAAATATTCTGATTAATATGGGTACCACTTCACATTGGATTTTATCCTTACTGCATATGTAATAATTCAAGCATTAGAATAGGTAATTTTCTGTACTAAATATTGTAAGTTTGGCTGGAAAACGCATATTCTTGGTCACTTTTGGTCAGCTGACAGAATTGCTTGTTTAATTATAACCAGTACCTATATGAGACATATAGTTGATATAAAAATGCCATTGTCCTTTATAAGAAGTAGTGAAAAAGCTCTCTGCTTTTAAAATTTTTAAAAATACATATAAACAGGCAACACATACACATAACCACATTGTAACATACAAGGCTAGGATGTGTTTTATAAACACTACACATATGTACATTTTGACACAACTCTCAGAGGGGGAAACCCAGCAATGGCAGTCTTTCTTTCACCCTGGTTTTACCTGTTTGTACTCCATAAGTATTCTCTAAACATTTTGTAGAATTCAGCAAAAAGGGGGCCAATCTTTGTATTTTCTTCTGTAAATGTAGTTTATGCATTATGGTAAAATACCCACACATTTTAAATTGTTTCTAATGATTAGGATATATGTTAGCATCTTATTTATTTCTGTTGTCCATGGGGAGAAATTAGCAAATTGGTATTATAAATGTAATATCATTAAAAAAAAAAAACTAGGATTTTAGAAAATGCTGTACAGTTAATTGTTATAATTACAGAAATGTGTTGTTTCATGATAACTAAAATGTGTCAGAAATTGATGCTACCAGAATGCTGTGGGAGATGTGAGAATATAAAACTAAACCCAAACCTGGACACACAGAAGTACATTTTATCTAATACTTAAATGTTTCTTTTATAGTTGTATTTTTAGGTTTGTTTGTTTTTTGTTTTTTTTGTGAAAATCCAAATCTGTTTTATGTACAAAATATTTAACCCTTTGGGGACAATTGACGTGCCTGATACATCTTGACTCTAAAAGGGTGTAGAACGTAATCAACTATAGGATGCACTTTAATTACATGAAACATTCAGCATTTTCTTCTTGTAGTCAATATGACAATTTTTAACATTAAATAATTTATTGAAACATGCAATTGCTAAGTCAATATGGTCAAAGTAAAAATAGAATGTATTTTGCCTAAAAAAACAATAATAATACCTCAACAAACATGGGGGTGTCACTGTACTCAGGAGCTGTTGCTGAACACATATTGGGGTGTTTGACAAATACCAGGGGTAGTACATTCATATCCTATTCTTAGTAGAGACCCAAATGCTTAACTGGATATCAAAATGTGAAAACCTAATTCTATATTGATAAAATATTTTTGAATTAAAATAGTATAGATACTGTTTATTAATAAAAATTACCCCAAAAAAAAGAGTTAAAAAAGAAACAGAATAAAACAACCTAACATAGGCTGTATATCTTAATTGGGATTTTTAAGACAATACTGGACAAAAAAATCTATTAAAGTTTCATCACTCATGAATATTATAATATCAGGCTATGCAGGCATTTTTGTGCTGCCTGAAGGACAATCACGGGTTCTAATAAAAGTTTAGACATGCAGATTGATTACTTCCTTATCAGGTGACTATAGAAAGGGAAAATTGAAGATGGTAATATTCTAGCTTTTTACATGCTTCAGCTTGAATTAATGGAAGCACAATGACAGTGTGGTCATTGTACCCTCCTGAACTGAGATGTATTGATTCCTTAAGCATGCGTGATATACCTTTTAAAACTGAAAAAGAGAAATTACTGTTCAAAGAGGACATTAATAATAACTGCTACAATTGAATATTACATGAAACATTCAGCACTTTCCTCTTGTATTCAATATCATGACATTTTTTTTTACGTTAAATTATTTGTTGAAACATTCCTTGTTTTATTTTTCATATAAAAGGCCACTACTTAAGCAATTGCTAAGTCAATATGGTCAGAGATAAAATAGAATGTATTTTACATACAAAAAACAATAATAATGTATTAACAAACATATATTTATATATAAAAATATATTGTTGCTACTAATATAAAGGAATTTGCAATTAAACTATCTAAATAAGGAACTGATGCTGAACTATACATCAATGAGTCATTTTATATAGATAAAAAGGATTGTAAATTGATTTCTTAGTATTCAACTCAAGCAATGCTCAAGCAAAGAGGATAATAAAGGACAGTTATTAAAGCATCAAAATGTTTTCGTAAATCCAATTTTAAAATGTTTTATGTAGACTGAGTACTTACAATTGCTCCAATATTTTCTAGCCTAATTAATCTTAATGAGCACTAATTTTAATTGTTTGTCATCGGTTCAATTATGGTGAAGCTGGATTTGTGTGGGAAGAAATTCTTATTTTAATGGAGGTATTTATACAAAATATTGTTTTTAAATGTAATTGCCTTTTTTGTGTATATTGCCCCATGAGAGCCCAAGTACAACTGATGCAAACTAATTTGAAAATCATAAAATTAGATCTTTTTTTTCTTTTTGCAGAGACTTTTGATCTACTGACTTAATTGCTCCATACTGTATGAACCCACATTATCATGAATGTATGCATGTTAATATTCTCTGTGTGCCTATACTGCTTATGCATCTAGCAAAAAATTACATTGGACCATTCGATAATTCTAAATATATAATGCCACAGGTTATTTAGTGTTGGTCTTTTATAATTATTTGCAGAATGTACAGGCTCTTCCAATGTAAATATGTAGGATGACGTTGCATTTATTACAGTTACTTGGGTTAGCTTTATCAATGCCTACCCGTAAATGTTAACGTATAAATACATGTTATTAATAGTTCTCTGATTTAGTCTCTGACAGGGCTGCCCCATAATTTTGTTAACATAAAACATGTAATCTCTTTAGATAATGAATTATAAAATGTGGTAGCTGGATGAATAATTGAGTTTGTTCTGATACTTTGCATGCCGTTTAAATATGAACAAATATCTAGATATTTAGGCTTTTCTGCCAGTGAATATTTCTAATTGATTTATTAAAATAATAATAAGGTTAACATAAAGTTATAATTACTTTTCTATTACCTGTACTTAAATAGTAGTGCTATTGGAATTATGTAAAAGCTTTTTTGAAATGTGTGTTTATGTATATATATATATATATATAGACAGATCTATATCGTATTTGCTTTTGGTCTGTGGAATAGACATTCAACTGAAGACTCTATTTTCTCTTAGGCTTATATGATGCCTTGGTTCTCAAAGTATCCAGAAGAATAAATAAAATTAAGCTTTGTTTTGCCATGTGATAGTTCACTCTTAAATGCTAAAAATGTATATTAGTAACACCTCTAAGTACTTTTCAAAGTTTTTAACCCCTCTAAGTCATTAGTTTCCAAATACAATTCATTAACCATTTTTCATAACATCTCTGTAAGCTATTTATTGATAACCCATATGAAAATTCTACCTGTTCAATACTGCAATTAAGAGAGATTGCGAGAGATTTATTGCTCTAATTAAACTATTGACTTTAGTATGCCAGTATACTAAAGCACACTATGCTTTTTTGGTAGAGGTTAAAGTGCATATTTTTTTTATTAAATAAAGTCCATTCTTTTCCAATCATGACTATAATGATCTGAAAAGCATTTCAGTATAGTCCTTTTTAATCAAGACTATAATGAAATGCTTTCCAGATCACCCCGATCAGAAACATGGCACACACCTTATGTCAAGATTAAGTAATGGTACATTTAAAATAGCATTCTTAATTTATCAAGTTATCATAGACTTTTGCATCAAAATGTTGGTAAAATAATAAATTAATGCTTATGTCCCAATAGAAATAAAAGGTTTTCCTTGGCTATCCTAATCTTAGCATATCTATAGTATGAATTGCTATAGGTGTGAAATACTATGTTCCAGTGTTAGGAAATCCATAGGATAATAGAAAGTAAAAGTGCATTACATGGGTTCTTCCATTTAAAGGTTTTAGTATGCTGAATTACATGCATCATATTAATCAACATGTGAGACTCTCCATGAAAGCTTAGTCAATGTTTTGATGAATACAAACAGAATTTAATGGTAGATAAAAACCATTTGCTTGCCAAGTCTTCCATTTATTCTACCAGCTGGAAGACCTCAACCCTTATTTGGCCCTTGTCCTTATCTTATATATTTGATAACATTGTGCTTATCCCATGCATTATTCCATTCTATGCTTTATTAGGTAATCAACTTAGAAACTTGCCATGCTATTTTAAAATCCATGTAAATTGCAGTAGAGAAGTTAACCAGGTATATTATATTAATATTATTAATGTGAATTACAAATGGCAATAATTCTCAAATTAACTTATACTGGTTTGCACAAGTTTAATGTTTTACAGTGGCACACAAGTCTTCAGAAGGTATTAACAAATCATGAGTGTTAATGAATTGCAAGGTATGTCAGGGACATAAAATAGAATCTGTTCTTTATAAGCCATACTATGTTTAAAATATAACAACTTTAGTAAAGAACTATCCAAGATTTTGTGATATTCAGCCTCCTGTTCTCTCTGTTTAATAATAGTTTGAAAAATGGATGAAAAAATATGTTCTGGAGAGAAAAGTAAACACGTTTCAGTGTTTGGATATGTTGTATCAATATTGTTTTCTTTTTCATATGTTTCAAAATTTCAACTGTAGAAAAGCATTTCTGTAAGTCTTTTACTTCATGAAATGAGACATGAATAAAGCCTTGAGCTTTGCCTGTAGTTCCAATTATGTATGCATGACATGGCAGCAATTATGTTAAACACAAGCAACAAAATGTTACATAAATTAAACTGGACAGTATCCAAATACTTTTCAGAGCATGAGAAAGTCAAGTGGATAGCAACTGAAATATGAAATGTGCCCTTGAGTATCTATGGTTGAGTTTTGTTTTTAGTTGGAGCAAATAATGTAATGACAAGACAATGAAAATTAAGAGTAAATGTGATTGGTCAAATCTTCCTGATATCCAAGATTCAAATTCTATGGTATCATAGTAGACAAAAGGATAGTTAATTTAAAAAAAAGCTACTGATTTGAATAGTGAGAAAGTTAGAACCTTAGATAGTGTTTGGTAATAAACCTATTCCAGAGCCAATCACTTGTTCAGTAGAATATCTAATGGTAAATAAGACAAAAAAAGAGAGGAACTTGTTGAAAGATGAGATCCGGGGATCTTAAAACGCTCATTTATTATTGGCCGGGCAACATGCAGTCCAACATGTTTTGCTAAATGACATCTCCTATGAGGTTCTTATAACTAATCAGGCCATACTTCTGCCCAGATGAAGACCTCAGTGAGATTGAAACATTGGTATATGTGGCCACTTACTGTAAGTGACTTTTTTTGCACTTTGGAGAAATCATGGCTACCTTCTTTTTAATGGGATAGAGGATAGGGGACGTTCCCCTGACCTAATGCACTTTCACTACACAAATTATTGTGGGGCACCTCCCTCATTTCTATTTTTGTTTATCATTTATCTTGTCTACCTGACCAATGAGCATGATATACTTGCACAAATGTGGTAAGTCATTTTATTTAGGCACAATAATAATAAATCAACTTAAAGGAAGCAATAGATAGTGGTCAGACTTGCCATTGTCTTGTCCTCTGAGAATGAAATTATAGTGACAGTCAAAAGCTTATAGACATTTGGGAACTTTGAAGCACTGGGCAATTCTGCCGAACGAATGATATATTAGCACCAACACAGAGAACAATACTTTTGGTTTGTTTTCAATTCCCCTAGGGGTGACAGTGTGCAGATAAGAGATAACTATCCACTGTCTTCTCAAATATTACACACTAGGTTTGAAGTATGCTTTTGCAATACTTTAGCAAAAATATGATTTGACTTTTTTAGGTTTTTGGAACTAGGCAAACCACAATCATGATTGTAATAATAATGTCACACATATTTTGTCCCATTTGTTTTATTAGCTTTTTAGATTTTGCAAGTAACTTTGTTACAATGTTACAAGAATTATGCTTGTACACAATTCGTTCACATTGTTCCTTTTCTATCAAGATTTAATCCCCAATATAGTCTATTTTAAGACATGGAAAATGCTTAATATTGCATATTGAGCCCAAAATATTGGTTTTATATATGAGATTAAGAGCAGATTATAAAGAATGTGTAAATGTAGGGATGTCTGCAAAGAAAATGCATCACATTCCTCTAACGAAAGTATGGATGGATGCTCATAGGACTGCTAGATGGAATAAACTATCTCCCCCATTGTTGAAGATAAATGATACTGTCATTCAGCCATCGATGGAACTGGCATAAATCCAGGTTTTCAAAATTCTAGCATGGAACCCCACTGACCCTTAATGTCCAAACAGCCATGGCTGTTGGATATATTATTTGATTTATAAGAACATGTTATTATTATATTCTGAAATTGGAATAGCTCTTTTTACATTGCTTAAATTGACAATATGAAGAAGGTATGAAGAAGGTTTACCTTATCATGATTTCATGTTTATAATTTAGAGAAATTAGTTGTCAGTTGTCTTAATGAAAAAAAATGTTCAAAACTATATTTGGCAATATTAATTTTATCCGGGTAGCTTTTCCATGTTCTGAAAAAGGAATAACCATAATCCTATTCCTTATTGCAATATTTTAACTAGGTTCTTCTATATTTTAGACTTTTGCAAAGCAACACATACTATTCTTAAAGAAGGACCCTTCGCTATGTGTCATATTTTACATATTGTTAGAGTACCAGTAATGTCTACTAAGGAGGTTTTTGTTACTCAAGGCAGAAGAACTTACGTAAGGATTCGTATGAGTGTGCGTTAGATCCAAGTTTTCCCAGTAGGCTTTACAGGCAGTAAACCCAGTGTTCAATACAGTTGCTTGTTGCCTTTCCTAGCTGGATTTTGGACACTATTGCGGTGTAGTAGGCTGAGATGTCAGAGGCTCAGTACATAAAGGCAGACTAACACATTTTACTATTTTGTAATCGTATGTCCCTTGCCTAAGGTTCCTTGAAGCCATTTGTGGCTTAAATATTTACGTGATCACAATGATGTGTGACACAATTGGTGCTGTGTTCGAACTCCAATAGGTTTCCAGAACTAGCGACTCTAATCGAAGAGGATCATGGGTAGGTGAGTACTCGTGAAATGGAAATAATAAATAAACTTATTATTTGTGTGACGTCTTGCCAAAATGTTACAAACATATTCCATACAACAACAAGATATAAAAACAATGGTGGGACTTCCCCTTTTAATAACCAAAACTTAATAAAAATGGCCTTGCATTGCTAGTGATCTATTCACAATACCCCTCTATTAGTGCAGGTCATCATTTTATTGGGTCCAAGTTAATACTATAAGCAGGGCATTTACTGTAAGGATCCCAAAACCGAAACACCACCAAAGTAAAGTGCATGGGAAAGAAGTTGACAAAGAAGCAAATGCAGTACTGATACCAATGTGAACAACGTAAGAACATTTGGGGTTACAAAAAAGCTATTTCTGTTTAAAAAAAAAAAACTATAGTATAATAAGTGGTAAATGTTACCCGGAATTTAATTATGCATGGAAGTAGTGTGACTTAAATTACACCTTCATTTATATTGGCCGTAAATTATTCTTATGTTATGGCAGTCACCATTTTATGCCAAGATATGCATTAGTAACTCTTAAGACTATGTGAAAGAAATATTTTACCTCCATGATAACTGTAAAAAAAAAAGTAAAACCTTAATAAATTCCCCAAAGAAGATTGCAAAGCAGTTAACAAGTTAGATCACCTTGCAGTATAACTTGTCTTGTGCATTTGGGCAATCAATACTGCTCTGAGTCACATAATTAGAAAAGTAGTCACATTAGGAGAGTGAAGAATAACGATTGAACCAAAAGAAAAACTAAGTATCTGACTTGGCAATAGCTTTAGCAAATTCAGTGGCCATTCTCACAGGGAATAGATATTAAAAGGCATGGTTGATTAATTCTGTTTTGTAAAAGACTAGTAATAAAAAAGAGACTATTTTTTTTATTAGGAAAATGTAAACAAAATGTGTTAATAGAACAGCAAGCGCAGTCAACTAGTGTTTCAAAAACATAGCAAATAAAAAGTTCAGAACCTAATGCAAAGTACGGTGTAACTGTCTTTTCTCACTTTCACTTGGGTTTGTACTTTGTATCTAGTCATTTATACTTAATTCATCACAACATCTAATAATGGAAGAAAACAGTCTCAGTACAACATAACAAATTACAATCTAATATATATATAATATAAAAAAGAAATGGGACCTGATACATAAGGCCAATGCAATAAGGTTCAAATAAACTTAATTACCTAATAAGATGTAAAAAATAAATAGATGTAACTTAGATGAGGCAAGTGAGAGCTCTTATAAGCTTTGCTACATTTGGACATAATGGTAATGAGACAATCCGGGCTGGTGAGCAGACGATTTTCTTTTTTGTGTATTCTTATTATTATTTAAAATCACTTTGGAAAACTCCTTTTCTCAGTGGTACAATTTCTTCTTGTGTAAACATAGGTCACAGATCTTTATGCCCGTGGTAACTGTAATGATCATCATTCATGTTTAGATCTACCAGAACGTGGTGGGGGCATTGAAAAACAGTAGCAAAGTTTAGGAGACTCAGGCAGCCCAGCCTTTCTGCACATCATCTGATCAACTATGTATAATAAATAGATAAATGCAGATTGGATCCACGTGATGATCACATTGAACCTAGGCCTTTACCTGCAACAGCTCCTTTTTCCAGCTGCCAGGACTTAGAAGCCAAATGGAAAATAACCTATTCACCACAACAACTTTTCTGTAAAGGATGTAAAGTGCTTGAAGACTAAGGCAAGTTACATATTAGAAAACTCAAAATCCAAAATAAAAGCCAGTAGTTAAATATTCCCTTTAAGGGCTGAGCTGCATAATGAGTAGTTTGGTGAGTAGTAAATGACTAGAAATCTTACAAGTTTAACTATACATTATACAGGGCCAACCAACCTCGTACAGAAGAAGCTCTCGCTTGTTGGATCTCCCTAATACACAGTGAATATGGCGAATTAAAAATGTAATTCTAATGAAAACTCACATTTTAGTGAATAAACCAAGGAAAGAGAAATTTTAGTGCATTTTTTATCTACAGCTTTTGGAGTGTGTGCACATAAATCGTCCTTTAATTTCTGTGTTAAGAAATAAAACTCTTGTTACAGTTACAAAAAAACGTAATAAAGACAAAAGAACAAAGCAATCCTACTTTTTCAGATCGGAATATAAAAAAAAAAATCCACTATATTCAGTGAGCATGACTTGTTTTGCTAAGATTAAGTGCAGCCTTCATTTTCCCCCACTTTGTAAAATTCCTGGATTGCTTTCTAACGCTTAGTCCCCTCTTCATAATCATAGTTTATGTATTTACCTTACTGACGGTCTTGTGATCTTTTATGTTACCTTTGAAAACATAGCAATGTTAAGTTTTACAAGTGGCTGCTATGTCACAAATTACTACATTTATTTATATATTTTAGAAATGCATGACTTGAGGTTTTGGTTACTCCTATCATGTTGGGAACAGTCTACCAACCATATGGTGCAATGGGGTAAGGAAGCAATTGCTAAATCAAGTCAGTCTTTCACCAGGCAGCACATGCATCCACTATCACTGGTTTTACTTTGTTTGAATGTGCATTCGAGACTTTCATCATTATAACAGATTCCAACCTACAAATTGTGTATGGAACAGCTTAATGCAGCATTTGATTTTCATGGTAAAATAGTAAAAACAATGAACTGCCCTACATGCTGGCAACTGATCCATTCCCAGACCAGCTTGTCAATATACAGCAAAAATCATTAACACCAATCTGCTTTTCCCCCATTAAAACCTGGCCCCTTCAAATAAAAACTAAACACACATACATTATGACCACTAACAGGTGAAGTTAATAACACTGATAATCTTGTTATCATGGCACCTGGGTGGGATATATTAGGCAGCAAGTGAACATTTTGTCCCTAAAGTTGATGTACTAGAAGCAGGAAAAAATGGGCAAGCGTAAGGATCCGAGCGACTTTGGCAAGGGCCAAATTGTGATGGCTAGACGACTGGGTCAGAGCATCTCCAAAACTACAGCTCCTGTGTGGTGTTCTGCAGTAGTCAGTATCTATCAAAAGTGGTACAAGGAAGGAAAAGCGGTGAACCAGCAGTGAACAGTCAGGGTGCCCATGCTGACCCCTGTGCACTGCTGAAAGCACCTACAATGAGCATGGGAGTATAAGAACTTGACCACGGAAGAAGAAGGTGGTCTGTTCTGAGGACTTTTTTTACATCACATGGATGGCCGGGTGCGTTGCTTACCTGGAGAACACATGGCACCAGGATGCATCCATGGAGGCCCCACCTCGCAACTTACAGGACTTAAAGGATCTGCTGCTAAAGTCTTTGTGCCAGACACCACAGCAAACCTTCAGAGGTCTAGTGGAGTCCATGCCTCGATGGGTCAGGGCTGTTTTGGCTGCAAAAGGTTAACCTAAACAAAGTTAGGCAGGTGGTCATAATGTTATGGCTTAACTGAATATATACATATACTAAGAGGCACTTAAGCTTGTGAACCCATGACTCGTGGCCATAATGATAAGTATCACCAGAGCTGTAACCTACAAAAGCAGGGATACCAGATGTCCAAAACAGGTGTTTTACAGTGATATATTCTGGATTAGGCCGCAAGAACAGGGTGGTTTGTCCTCGTGGGAGATCCCTCCCCCGATGTGCTCGATGGGTCAGGTACTACCAAGGTTAACAATAGAGTGTATCCGTTATCAATATGATTTGAATCCAAACCTAGGAGACATTTCTGTTTTAAGGATTCTAGATAGCGATGTGATGAACTGGTGATGAAACTTTCCCTGGCACTTTACTGACATACGTGCAGCCAGCTGGATGCACCTGACTGCATGCTATGCTTTTACGCTCTTGCAGCATGTAGCCACATGTATACAGGTGGCAGCTGCACACTTGGATCTATCGCTTGAGCCTCAGTAAAGGTAAGTATACAACAGCATTGGCCACTGGCCCATTGGGCATTATTCTGAATTGCCAGATGAGCGTTCTCTGCCAGTTTACCTATTATAAACTCTTTTAGTCTTCCTTGAAAATTGATGTCAAATCATGTGGGTTTTTAACTGTAGTAAATTTACCACACCGTGTGATAGATAACAGAATCTGTTTATTCTGTTCTGTGCCTGCTAGATTGTATTTACGCCACAATATTTTTCCACAATACACGTCATTATACTTTTAGCTTCAGTTGAGAAACTAAAGCAAGCTCGTGGGCACTCAATCTGCTGCAGTTATTTCAAAAGATAAAATTGGGATAATTTGCTTCAGGCTCCAAATATGTTGAAATGAACTGCCAAAAGCTTGTTTTCCAAGGCTCTATTGATTGCTCTATTATGGTTGTGATTGAGTAGAGTTATTAGGAGGAATGTGCAAAATGTGTATAATAATGTTTGTAGTCTGTAAATTGTATCCTTATTTGGGAAATAAGTTAACAAGCATTGTATATATTTTAGTGGAAAAACATTGGATAACCTCGAATTGAATAAAAAAAAACCAGTAACATTTATTTTATCAAATATGAAAATTTTGAGTTCATGGCGGAATTGCTACATTTTGTCAGTGCTGCAGATGCATACACCTCATAGAGGTGTCTCATGTACTATAAGGTTAGATGCACGCTGAAGAGAACACATAGACTTGTAGCTGGGGCACAGAGAACAACACTGATGTCTTTCATTTGCTTTAAACCAGGTCTGATTGTAACTAAAGATCAGAATCCTAATGTTGCATTAGTGGCCTATTTTAGTTACTCCATGTTGGGCCGGTCCTAACATATAGGTGTCTTAGGTGGATTGTCCTGGGCACTGGGTTGGATGACACCAGATTCTTTTCTGTGTCAACAAGCAAGTGGTAAGGGATACCAGAGACATGCTTTGCCCGGGGTGCCACAAACCCTAGTCCCCACCAAGACTAAGACCTTTTTTCCTCAGTGGTTCACAATCTGTAGCTGCCTCCAACAAAATAGATAACTCGACAGAAACAAAGTTTATAATATTATAAATATTATAATATTAATACCAGATAGATAACTGAATACTATTTAAAGACCCACTAAACAGTACAACCTTCGTTTTTTAATTTTAGGGACACATTTTAAAAACAAGTTAAACTTTTTATTTCACTTATGCTTTTTTAAGAATGTCATTACTTTAAAAATGGATATTAAACAAAACATTTTAGCTATTTTATTATTATATCAAACACTTCCATAGCAGCTGATACAGGCTGACACAGCATGCTTTAAACTGTTTGGAGGGTTTATAGCTTATATAATTGAAGTACTACAGCAAGTATAAGGCTATCCTGAATATTACACAATATTACACATTACATAAGACTGAAGACTGAATAAGGATTTTACAGCAGGAAAAAAATAGGCAGCCGATATGGGATGAATGTTTTGCAGCTGCTGTCAAATTCTGTGTTTCCATGAATATGAGATGCAGTTAACATAAACCTGATGGGCAGAATGTAGCCTCTTCTGATGAATTGGTTGTGACATCTCATATCTTTTACAAGCTGATAAATTGATATTTGTTGCAGATTTATATCTGTATTTTGATCTTCTAATGCACTTGATCATTCAGCAAAAATCCCAGTATCCAAAATTGTTAAACTATTGGAAATTACGTTTCTACTCAGGATGGTTTTGTGCTACTGTGCTAATCCAGGGTGCCCCTATATGACTTCTCAATTTGATACAGATTGTAATACACTGGTTATATTATGTAGCTTACAACTCAACTGGATTTTTGAGGGGAAAAAAACAAGCAATGAGAATATTTATTGTTTATCTTATCACTGGTATTATTCCACTGTTTGCTATACCGTTTTGCATTTTTAGTAAAACAATTTCATTTATCTGCACACCAATATCTACTTATTCCCCAAATATAAGTAGTGATATACATAAATGATATATACACAACAGAGTACCACAATATCACCCAAAGAAGCAAACCAAGCTGAGACCCATGAGTGAAGTTCTACCCCAACATTTCAGTGAGGGATAACCTTCTTCTTCACCTTCTTACCCTTGAAAAAAAGATGATCCCTCACCAAAACACTGTGGGTTGATCTTCAAAAAATGGATTTTGGCTCGCTTTGCTTCCTTGGCTGATATGTTGATACTTTGTTGTGTGTATTTATTATCTATGTTTATCACTTGTATTGTACTTTATAATATAATATAGTTGTCCAGTACTTAATCCAACTGATCCTGAAACTAGGAAATTAAGAGGGCTGTTCCCATGGTATACACATAATGTCTACAGTTCCTTAATTTAATCTAAAAACACCTTTGAACTGAAATAAAAAGCTAACTTCCTCATGACCAGTGAACCAATGTTGAGGAAAAACATTTCTTCTGCTATGGCACATTTGAGCTGATATTTAAGACTCTCTCGAATAGGGACTCATCATAGGGCAAACTACTTAAGGACTGTCTGTTCTTCTATGATCAGTTCATATAAAAAGATTATATTATATTGTAATTAATGTCATGCTAGTGCTATTTTTTATTACCCAACCTATAATTTTACTTACAAAACATTATTTTAACCTTGTAGATTTAGACTAAATTTTGAATATGCGGTGTAAAATTTCTTGCAATCGCTTTACCTAGTAAATTCAACCTTTAAGTTGCCCTGGAGCGTAAAGCCAAAAAATGAAATGTATTTCTAAGGAGCTTGAGAAGATTATTCCCCCTGGAACCAGAGACATGTTAATGGAATAGCTTCTTAATTACAGAACTGTCCTTGATATCATTGAGGAACAATTGGTTAGGACACTATTGATTCAAAGCACTTCTTCTCCTCTTAAAAGATACTCTGAGCCAGCAAAATGCTCACCAGTAGGGAGACTGGCTCAACCTTAACATAATTTAATCAATATGCGTCTACTTTCATGGGACATAAAGGTGTCTGTGTTCATTTAGCAATAAAAATGTCATTATTAGATTATAACGATTTCAAGAGGAAATAGTCTGCATAAAATTGCACTCCATCAGTTTTATAGGATGTAATATATATGTAATTATGCACTAAGTGTAAATATTTCATTTACTAAAAGCAGTAGGAAACATGTTTTTTTATATTAGAGCCTTTTTGCTCCCAGTATTTTCCTTGCCAAAATTAAAGTGTGTTACGTTTGATATAGTGTAAAAATGTATTAATAGATGGACAGAAGTAAACAAGCAGATACTAATGCTGCAGGGTTATTGAGCCTTAGGTGTAGGTGACATTGAACTTTAGCTGATACAATCATACAACAATACAGTTCAGGCAACTTAAGGCAAAAATACGAAGCCTCACGTTAGATTTGGTTGACCTTCCTTAATATGTTATTAGTAGCAATTGCTATTACCAGACCAAAGTATTTAATGTTGAAACACCAAAACCCAGAGGTAGACTACCTAGCAAAATGGAGGGGAAGAGGTAAGCGAGAGGCCACATATCCACACTAAAAGGATTAAATGTGATTTCAATATTTAATGATATATTATGAATGATAAAATATTAATGCAAGTGAATAACAAGTGATTCTTCATTTGTAACACTCATCTACAGACACCAGACAAGCCAGAAGGCTTGTTTTTCCCTCAGAAATCTCAAGGTGCTTTCACAACCACAAGGGATTCTGGGTAGGCGCATGCAAATAAGGTTAACAATTATCACCTTTGCCTCTATATCCACTTTGTAACAAAATTGTTCACTTCTTCTGTTTCAGTTTTTTTTGTCAGTTGAGTGAATATTGGTTGCTTAGTCATCCAATAAAAATAACCCTAATTAAAAAAAGACTGTAAAGCGCTGTAGAAGAGGCATATATGACTCATAATAAATGAATGAAAAGAAAAAAGAGAAATATCTTACCAGACATCTAATCATAATGCTTAAAAAAAATATGCATAGCACAAGGGTGGACAACTCCAGTCCTTAACGTCTGCAAACAAAGCTTGGATATCCCAGTTTGACCACAGGTGTCTCCATTAAGAAGTTATGTCCGGTTTGTGAACCTCATGGACTGGCATTGTGTACCCCTGGGTTAGCTCATCTCATGTAATATATTTTACAGACTTGAGGAAGCCTAGTTGTGTAACATCCTGAATACTGGGTAACATCCTTAATACGAGTAAATATTTCAGAATATAACTCACTGCTCATAACTTTCCTACCAATTTTAGTTCCTATACTTAAATTCTGCTCACTAGTGTGGGAACTACAACAAGTACCGTATTTCCTTCAAACCAAACAAACCAATAATGCTATGAGAAAGTGGTTTATTGCTAGCGATAGCGTGTGTTCTAGATGCCTCATTCAATGATAAGGAATCCCAGAATAGAACATGTGTGTTCTATTACAGATTACACATGTGCATGTGCAACGACCAGAGCTGTGCCGTAGCGCAAAAGTGGCCAAAGTGGGTCTATAACCACATTGGTGTAACAGAACAAGGTCATGTGAAAGCCACTGTTAAACATTGTAAGAAAATAGAATTGGATCTTGAAAAGCTAATGTATTTGACTTTATTGTGAATCTTCTTGCTTATTCTGTCCTTGAACTGATTTAATAAGTTTGACTTCGCCGAAATATGTGTCTGTAAAGTTCCATAGTGTATGCCCATGTCAGCAATATTCACATATCAAATTACCAGGTTTTGGATTTTGCCCAAAATGTGGAGCTTTATGCCAACACATAAACACCTGGTAAAATTTCAGAAGCGTTTTCCTAATCCTTAAATTGCATTCCAGATTCCTTTCACCTCCAAAACAGGGCTATAGTTACATTTAAAACATGCAAAGCATTTCATGACAAAATAAGCAGAATCATTCGCTGATGTTTAAATAAAGGACAGCATTTTCCATAGCATTATTGTAATTTCTTTAAACAGGAAAACAAAAATACAGTAATTATAATAGCAATATAAAACATTAAAATAGTAAAAATGAAGATTCATTCAAATAGCATTTTTCAGGGTTATAATGAACAGGTTTGATTTTTTTCACAGGTGTCAGTTAAGTAAACAATTTGCAGAATTACTAATAGACCGGAGGGGGATACTTTTAGATTTAACATAAAAGAGCAGTAAGTAAAAACAATACATAACTGTTCCTTTAGCTACTTCTTTATTAATTTTTATGCAACAGGTACATGCTATAAGTAATTACATTACATTACAGGTTAACGGATGAATATATGTGCAATAAGTTAAAAGATAGATATAGATAGATAATATATATTTATTTACATAGCCATACAATTTGGGCATTCAGTGCCTGCTTTATTTTACATCTCTTGGGAGACATTATTTTGGTGCAATGATCCTATTACAATATTAGTATTTTATATCTTTATTAAAATTCAGACAAACAATTTATTTACTTAGTTCTGCAGTAATCGGTGAAAGTAAAAAAAAAAAAATTGAAAAATTGTTACAGCGTCCTTATGACAGTCATAACTTATCAGAATATAGTCTTTGATTCACATAACTGTTATATAATTCAGATTTGCTTTAAAATAGCTATGCCAGTATACCCACAGTACATTTTAGAATTATTTCACCATGAAATTAGTTTTCTCCATCATTGCCTTAGATGAATCCTTCATTTTGATCAATGCCAGAACATTAAGAAGAGAAGCCATGGATACTATTTTTTAGGTGGAATTCTTCTTACATGAAATGTAGGTTATTAATGTGTGTGTGTGTGTGTGTGTGTGTGTATATATATATATATATATATATATATATATATTTACATTTGTGTGACTTTGTAAATTTTGTTAAGATTCGTCAATTCGTTTACCGTGTTTTGGACGCATTACATCTTGTTTTGGCATTGGGAAGGGACTGTATATAAGTAAGAGGGTGCATATAAATGACTAGTAGGTAAAAGCAGCCAAAAAATCAAGAGGATGGCCTCATTGATGGTTATGGTTGTGATTGATAGGTCCAACAACCTGAAGAGTTCCTATTGTTCCTGAATTGGGTTTACCTTGCACATTTATATGTCTGTCTGCTCGTGCCTGCCATGTGCCTTGCCCTTCCTCTGTTGCTGCTGTGGCTCAATCTCCTGCCTTACTCTTGGGGATCAACTCTTTTTTTCTAATATTAGGGGAAATTTGGTTCTTTACAATCCTGTAAAACCTGGATGTGTCTGTCTGCCAGTGCCTGCCCTATAAACTGCCCGTGCCCTACCTTACTCTGGGGCATCCATTCTTTTTTCTAACATTGGGGAGGACATTCAGTCTTGTGGCTGCCCTGTATCCTCCCCTGCCTCTGCATGTCAATGTCCTTCCAACTCTTCTTTTTTCTAGTAATGAAGAAGGTGGCCAGGTCTATTGAATCATATTTTCTTTTACATCATGTGGATGACGGGGTGCGTGTGTGTCACTTTTCCGGAGAGCACCAGGATGCATCCATAGAAGCCCCACCTCGTAACTTACAGGACTTGATCTGCTGCTAACATCTTAGTGCCAGATACAACAGCACACCTTCAGAGGTCTAGTGGAGTCCATTACTCGACATGTTAGGGCTGTTGGCAAAAGGGGGACCTACACAATATTAGGCAGGTGATCATAATGTTATGGCTCAGTGGTGTATGTAGAGAAATAATTAATAATGCTAATACTATTGAAGCTACCACCAGGACTGCATAAACCAAAGAGGCACATGGAACAATTGCTCCAGGGCGCCATATTCATGTGGGCCCTAAGCTCCCATCCTGAATAGATTTACTGGATCTGTCACAATTTTGTGACATACTATTCTATATAGTTTATCATTTCAACCTTGACTACAACTGTATATTTATCTGCAATATTTGTGGGAATATGGGATTTTTGATTAACTATCATAATCATGAAAGGAATTTGGTGGTAAGAATTTATATAATTTATTTTCTGCTTTTTTCTCTTCCATGTATCTTGATCAATCTACACATCGCTCTACACATCGGCTCTACTCTGCTGTTTCCCGAATCTGTGATATCCATTTGAAATTATCAGGTATTGTGTGCTGTGTTACTGTTTTTGTATCCTAGCATACTTATTTACCATTAATTTTATGATTAGTTGACATTATTAAGTTCACACCTGGTATTCAGATTTTGTGGTATATATTTGTAAAGTACATGTGAATTTCCATTTCTCTGTATATTAATTCCATGCCAAGTCATAGCGAGAAAAACATTAAAATACCCCATGCTGCTTGCTTTTTCGGTTTAGCTTTGCCACATGCATAATATCATCAGAACTATTTTTGCAGTTAATAGTAACCTAGAAAAACACAATGCTAGGTAACTCACTCATATTAACATGCCCTTGCTAACCAAGAAGCAGGAATAAAACATTAAGCATCACATTCATGGCATGCTGGTGTTAGAAAAGATGCTGTATAATATATAAGAGAGTACATATCACATAAATAATATCACACTATTAAAATATATTTTTGTACAACACAACTTTACAAAACTTAAAGGGTGTATATATAACTAGCTTTTATGTAATAGGGGGAAAATGTCTAGTTTTTGTTTTGTGTGGTTTTTTAAGTTAGAAAACAAAACAAAATAAAAACATACAAATGTAATCCTCCAATAATTAATGGATCGCTTAGAATAATTTCAATACCTTGGATATGTTCTTTATTTGTATATACAATTATTTGCAGTCAAAAATAATGACTGTAGTTCAGTCTTGTTTAATTCAGTCTCTTGGATACCGTCGTCTAATATCCTAATACTTGTTATATTTCATTTTCTCTAGCTGTTTCATAAAATGCATACGGCTTGTTCATCTAAACACAGTTTGCAAAGGCTATTCAATCAAAAAGTTATATATGGTTATGCCCATGTCTGGTAATTCTCTAGATTGATGTTGATTTGGGTCCAGCCCCACCTGTATATCCAGCTGGCCCTACATTACATTTGCCATGCCCTATCTTGCCTCCTATAAGGTTAGCCCTGAGAGATATCCCAGAATATTGGCATTTTAGCCTTTACTCTTCTGTCAGCTGACTGCAGCAATAGCCCTTTAATTCATTTGGTTTGGATTTTTCGGCTCAATAATAAAATACATCTAACATGTAACTACTTTTGTATAGGCTGTATCACTGAGAACGTTACACCGATACGGTTCTACAGTGAGCTAACATTATGCTGTATACCTAAGCATTTCACCATTTACTGGCTTGTGTCATCACAGAAGTAAGCCAATATGACCGACAGTGTAGACAGGCATTTTTAACATGTTTTATGGCACGGATTATCAACAAGTACGTCTATGGATTTTCATCTTTAAAGCTATTTCAAGTGGATGCTTTTAGACCAAAATAGTTTCAGTGGAATCTTTGAACTATTTGGCAATGCACTTTTTTTCTCTCTCTAATGTGCAAGATACTGGACAGCTTTTGAGGCCCATAAAGGAGGATGAGTTATGGAGGTGTTAAGATGTACTTAGAGCATCAGAGTCTGTATCTCTATTCATCATTTTGTCTCATATACCGAAGCCCGGAAATTGCCAATCCTGTCTGACTACCATTTGAAATAGTTATAAGATAAACTACGTCTTTCTAAAGTGAGTAAGAAAAGGGGATTGGTTTAATGATCCCAAATACTGTAATCTTTGTTTTGAGACGCTGAGACCAGCATTCCTCCTTGATTAACTCTTTCAGAGCAAGAAGCGATAGCATAGTGTAGCAGACAATAGGCATCAATTGTATTTAAAAGACTTCTTTTACAGTTGATTTGGTTTGAGCAAGAACATAAACAAGTCCATTTTCATATTAGTATTTTACAATACAACATTTTGCTTCATTCACTATGGGGCATATATCATCATGAGGCTCAATTAATTAATCTTTTATTTATTATGTTTTTTTATTTTATTTACACAATAAATACATACATTGCAAAAAAAATTATATACATATATAGTTTAACTCTTCAATAAAGAAACATTGCACACTGTAAACATATTGATACATCATATCTTTTTCACTAATAATTGGTTTATTAGATACTTTTATTGCTCCCCTATACTTTGTGTATTTTATGCAAATAAATGTGAATACATTTATTAGGGTTTTCAAAAAAAGATAGAATGAGATCAATATTTGCCTTTTAAACAGTATTTTTTTTATTAAAAAAAATCTTAACATGTCAGCAGTGTTAGATGTTGCCATGTGTTACTTTTTTTTTGTATATCAGCAAAATAACATTTTTTATTGCACATTTACATCCTTACTTAGTGAATATTTACATATAACTTGTAAATGAAGAAATGAGATTAAAAGCAAAGTTATAATAAGATAACTCATGTAAATCTCATCAGCTATAAATTCAATGTGGTAGGCTTTGACTTTTTGTTGAAGTTAGACATTTTGCTAATAGTAATATAAATTATATGACAGATACATTGGTCAGTCTCGCAAACTGTTTAGATTTCATTACAATTTTTACATTCAATTAAGAGGCAGTCCTTTTTTCATTATTATTTATTATAATAATTAAAATTATTTGTTTTATTATTATTATTTATTACACACACACACTTTGATTCAATAAGCTAGTCTCTTGAAGTATGATTCATGCTTTGGTAAAAACAGGAATTATCCAGGATTCTGCTAACCATACCAAAGGTGAAGGGAATGTGGTGAGTTAGCAGGAAATAATATTTATATTATCATTATTATATTATGATTATTATAATATTAATGAGAATTGAATTGCTTTTGAATTATGTTTTGCTGTTACATACTGTATAAAAAGTTAATAAAGCACACTAACATTGGCAACATACTAACTTTCTTTTTTGCTTAAGTAAGCATGAGTTGGAGTTTAAATACTAATTTTTATTCCCGTAAACATTGCCTTTTTCCTGGGAATACTGTAATAATTTTTTTTCTTTTTTTGCTTTAGTAAGTATGATTTGGAATCCATGATCTCCTCAGTTAGCACGAACAATACCTTAAAGTAGTGCCATTGACATTAAAGGAATTATGTCTGCTTATAATTGTTGGTTTTAGTGGAGTAAACCAAGAGAGAAAATAAGTCAACAGTCTGCAACACTAAGTGGTGCATTAACCGATTTGCATGCAGTACGTTGCACTGGGGTCCTTGCGTAATGATTGAGCAGTAGAATGTCTTTTTAAGAACACCAAATAGAGAAACACCTTCAATTGAGCCCCAAGTCAAGGTGGCCATGCCAAACTGGCAACCCTGTCCCTGATAGTCTACTTGGGAATTGGTAGATCTGTGTTCCTTTCTATAACTCTCCTTACAGGGAGTGGAAGTTTATGATAACATAGGATCGCAGAAGAAGAGAAGACTCTTCTCCTTCTTACTACTGCCACATCCTTGGTGCCATCACATAACTCTGACAGGGACAACATGTCAGATTATTACCGATGTTCAAGTGGCACTGACTCTCATAAATTATTATATATTGGGCTAACATGTTTTAATGTTAAAACACATAAATGTTTTTGTTATCCTATTTTAAGAATATACACAAACTATTTCAGCTATATTTATCAGTTTCCTTTATGTATAGGTTTGCTTATTTTTAAAGTGTATTTTTAAAGTGTATTTTTAAACGTTAGATACTTTTAAATTCAAATGAATAATTAGTCCAAAGGAAAAAAAAACTTTCTGCAAATATCTTTAAACCTGCCATATGGCATGTTAGAAACATTGCCTACATGCTGTCAATATCTTTTTATGTTTCTATGTTCTGTTGATTAATGTCAAGTTTAGATTTGGTGACAGAGCCGCTTGAAATATTACACCTACACTCCACACATCATGTTTTTTTCTCTTTTAACTTTAACATAAAATGAAATGACCTTTGTGGTTTCCTGTTGGGCTGCGTGAAGAGCTTCCATTCCGTCGCTAAATGACATGTTGCGATATGAGATGTATGCGATAGCAGCTTTACAAAGGAACTGCAAAGCTGTAAACAAGCACATATGCTATTTTGTGTCTACAAAGCATGTCATCTACTTGATAAGACAATGTCTCTCGATTGAGTGCCGACTGACCAATCAATATTTTAAAAATGAATATCATTAGTTTCAATAACCAATATGAATATCAACATACAAGGTTTGAATGATCAACAAAATAATTAAATTGCAGAATAAGTAGGTCACCAGTTAACCCGTCCATTAGAATTCATCAATTTAGTAAACGGACATGTACCTATATTTCTTGAAGCGATATCATTATATTGGTAATGGGAATCTAGGCCTTTCATATATTTATTTCAGGTTTTCCTTTATATAAAGATCAAGGTTTTCTCAAACATGTCAACCTTTTAGCCAGGAAGAATATTCCTATTTCAATCTTTCTAAACTGGCATATAATTTCATATATGCCTCAACAAAACTCTATATTATAAAATGACACTGTACCCACAAACTCCACTATAATTGACATTTTGATTATGTATATTGTCAAGATGTTTTGCACAGTCTAGCAAGCTATTCATGCTGCAAGTACGCAGCTATTCACTACTTAACAAAAGGATGCCACTAAATTTTATTTTGATGATTACTTTGTGTTTTTTGCATCAAATGAAATTCAACTTTTTATAGCAATGAGCAGACAAATATTATTCCCTAATACTTTACCAAGCTGGGCATCTAAATTGCTTGCCATCTGGACCTGGTTGTGAACACTTACTGTAAATTCACTTTTTTAATGTATTTTAACAGGGTTGGTGAGTTTAGGATTCACGGTCTACCTCAGTGGCAACTTTGTACTTTGACTGGAAAGCAGTCCAATGCAAGCGTTTGGAGTTATCCAGTTAAGCTGGTTGTGGTAGTTATGAATTATGCTTTCTATTTGTATGCTTCACAAACTTCTTTCAGGCATATTTTACCTTGGCTGTGCACTAGTAGGGTCAACTACTGTATAAATTGAAATCTCGCAAGAGTAGAGCCCTCTTCCCTTTCTGTACTAGCACGTCTTTCATTTGTTAACATTATTGCTAATATATTATATTGTTAACTGCAATGTAATTGTTACATTTGTATTCATCGCTTGCTTAATAGATTTTACCCATCTGGGGCGAAACGCCCATCTGGGCAGAGATGTGGCGTTTGGTCAGATCCATTTTCTGCCAAGGTTTTGCTCACTCTCGTGTGAGAAACCGGACTGTATAGTTGAGTTACCTAGAAAAGTTCCAGACTACTAGAACAAAGTGTACTGTGGAATTAGTTTGCATTACATACCAAAACACTTCCTTAGTAATATGATTTTTGTATATCTATATTGCAGTGAATCAAAGGATCTTCAATAAGGCTTTTGCAGGGACCATGCTACAGTATTATGTAATTAAGCTTTGTCTATTAGCAGGGAGAGTTGTCACACGTCAGGCTTTGAGGCCTGCATTCTGGGGACAGACAGCAGCAAGGAATCTCTTTTTATAATGCTGCCTAGAAAGAACACCTTTGGGCAAACTCCACCGAGACTGGACTCTGTGCCAGCAGAGGGAACGCTAGAAAGACAAACCTTACACAGTGATCTGCAGTTACAAAGGCGAGCCGTGGCATCTTATTACAGCCATAAGCTGAGGAGGCAAGGAGCTCCAGGCAGCCAACCCTGAGAAGTTTCCATGAAAGTTAACACGTTAGTAAATGTTGGTGGCTGTGGTAATCAACTGCCCCATGACTTGTGTTTGGGGCAAGGTGTCACATACAACATAAAGGCTTTTTTTGGTGAAAAATATCAAAACATGTTTCCAAAATGCCTCCAAAATCAACATTTATCTACCTTAATACGTTATAATTTATGATTTCCCATAACAATAGTAAATTGTTAAAAATAATGCCTATCATGTTAAAAACTAAAAATAGGATGCCAGTTTCTGTTCATTGATTTCTATAAAACAATGTCGTACCTTTCAGTTCTAAGGACTTAGCAAAGAAGAAACAATGAAAAATTAATTAGAGCGGCTGGTATACATTATAATGTACATGTGCTTGACATAAAACCAATTGTGTCTGTAAATTGAATCTTCTAACAGTTACATGTCAGAATTAATTTACTTTTTTCAACAAGCAGTGTCAACAAGAATTGTCATAAGCCCTGTTTATGCTTTGCATGTCAAAGTTGTATATATATATTGTATGAGACATTTCGTATCCCACTCTCCCTTTTAATATAGAAGATAATGATGTATGTCATGATCACAACATACATTTGCTGACAAAACCGTAAGTGACAAGTTTCACATTCACTGATCCTTACAGCTATAATAGGTACTATTAATGAGAAAAATGTTGCCTTGACATAATTGCCTCATATGACACAGAATCCCCTTTTTATGATTATTAAAAAAAAGAAAATTAAAACGTTTTGCCCTTTAGTTTATTGTATCTTTACACAATACATTTTTCCTATTTATGTTATATTAACCCCTTAAGGACCGGGCTCATTTTTCGTTTTGTACCCTGTGGGACCGAGGCTGTTTTGACACTTTTGTGGTGCTTGTGTTCAGCTGTAATTTTCTCCTCACCCATTTAGTCTACCCACATAAGTTATATATTGTTTTTTTCAGGACAAGATGGGCTTTCTTCGGATACCATTATTTTGATCGTATCATCTTATTTACTATAAAAAAATAAAAAAAACATGGTGAAAAATTGAAAAAAAACACATTTTATGACTTTTATTTGAAAAATCTTTTACTCACCTAAAAAAGCAAGTAAAAAAACTAGCTAAATAGATTCTACTACTTGTCCTGAGTTTAGAAATACCCAATGTTTTTATGTTTTTTTGCTGTTTTTTGTAAGTTATAGGGCAATAAGTACAAGCAGCGTTTTATGATTTCCAAATCTTTTTTAACAAATCTGGTCAGTCTGCCTCCATCTCCTCTTTGGAAGATCTTTGAAGCGGGTTAACTCAATTTAACCCCCTCAAACCATATATTTTTGAAAAGTAGACACCCCAGGGTATTCCAAATGCTGTTATTTTAACCCTTTCCATGCACCAATTATAGAACTACACTTTGTCAAACTTTGTAATAGTAATTTTTTTTATTTTTTTTTTCACACAAATTGTACTTTAGTTATAGATATACAGGTTCTGGTATATGCCACTGTCAAACAACACCCCAATATGTGTTCAGCAACATCTCCTGAGTACAGCGATACCCCACATGCATGGGTTTGTCAGATTGTTTGGCTGGTAAAAGGCTACTTTTGGGGCATGCGTAATCCAGGTGGTCATTTGGTCATTCTGCCTCCATCTCCTCTTTGGAATATCTTTGAAGCGGGTTAACTCAATTTAACCCATTGAAACCATATATTTTTGAAAACTAGACATCCCAGGGTATTCCAAATGCTGTTATTTTAACCCTTTCCATGCACCAATTATAGAACTACTTTGTCAAACTTTGTAATAGTATTTTTTTAAAAATTTTTTCCACACAAATTGTACTTTAGTTATAGATATACAGGTTCTGGTATATACCACTGTCAAACAACACCCCAATGTGTGTTCAGGAACATCTCCTGAGTGCAGTGATACCCGACATGCATGGGTTTGTCGGGTTGTTTGAGATTTAAAATGCCACATTTGGGAAGTGCGCTTTTTTCTCCATTTTGGTCAGTCTGTACCTATGCCCTATCTTTGAGCTTGGCCACTCCAATTTACCCCATCAGCCATTTTTTTATATATTAGACACCCCTTGGGTATTTGAAGTGCTTTTATTTTAACTCTTTGTTGAGATTTTTGAGAAATTTTAGCACTTGCTCAAAATCATAAACTTTATTTTTTTATTTTATTTTTTTAATACTTTTTTATATTTTTTTTTACACATTTTGCAATGTACTGGATGGTTCATCTAGTGACATCACTGCATAATTATTTTTAAATGTTAGCACATTTTTTTAATTTTTTTTCCATTTTTTATTTTTTTTTATTTTTTTTTGAATATTTTACTAATCACATAGTGATTAGAAAGCTGGGTTCCATTGACTTGCATGGTTGAATGCAGTACCTGTATTCAACCTGCAAGTGGAGCCAGAGTTCTCTAGAGGGTCTGGAGACCGTCTAGCTAACTCATCTTTATTGTTTATTTTCCCGGGCCGCCGCCATCTTGCTTGATGGCGAAGATCACCGGCAGCTGCGACTGTGACCGCTCTCCGGAGCGGTCACAGCCCATCCAAAGGTAAGTGTTTGGTGTCGCTGGATGCCTCCTGATCGAGGCATTCCAGCGACACCATTTAAGTTTAGGAGGCGATCGTCGATCGCCTCCTAAACGCTTTTAAAACGGGCGTCCGCCGCCGATGGCCCCCGATGCCGATGGCCCCCGATGCCGATCTCGACGTTACTGAATGCCTCGACATCGAGGCATTACAGTAACGCCGTTTAAGCGAAGAAAGTGATCGTTGATCACTTTCTAAGCTTATTTAATTTTATGACGGTTCAGGACCGTCAAAGGTCGTGAAGGGGTTAAAGTCACAAAACTCTATCTGTCTTTATTCTTTGTGTGGTACATTTACATCCATGACATGTCTCGTAAGTTCCAGTTTGTGTGCATTCAATGGTTTCTGCTATTTCCATTGTAGGTTTTTCATTGTCTTTGAGGAGTTCTAGTAAAATATATATATCACTTAAAAAGATTTACATTTGCCTCAAAATCACTGGCAATAAAAGCTTTAATGCTAGCTAATAAGGAATAAGGCTTATTAAAAATGGATTTCTGACAGTGAAAGCTATTTATCATCTGATGAAATACAGTATGTATTTTATGAGAACTCATGTTTTGTGCCATGTCATTGATATGTCTTCACATAACAAAAGTAATGGTGGGGTAAAGGTGATGTTTTTCCCCTCAGAAATCTACAATGGATTCTGAGTAGGAATATGGAAATTAGGTTATCAGTGATCACCCTTCATCTCTATATCCACTTTATACATGGATCCCTTAAGAGCAAATGTCTTCTGTACTACAGCCTTTAGACAGAGCTCGGGAAAGAGGTGCAGTAGCCATACTTTACTACTACCCTATTAACTCCCCGCTTTGAATGAATATTTACTTCCCATAATTTTCCACTATAGTTAGGTTACTGACCTGGTTGCAGATAACTCATTCAGGCAGCCTTTGTAAGTAAGTAAAAAAAAAAAAGCTTTTAAAAAGAACCAGTGTGTCTGTGAATAAGGAAAATATAAACAGCCATGGATTAACATGAAACCTCATTGTTGTGAACATCTGCAGAATGAAAGGAAATGATTGAAGGGCCATGATGGGTAATACATTGAGATCATTATAAAGATTAATTTGTTCTGCCAGGCATCACATTTAGAGCATCAGTGTTGGTTTCATAGTATGTAAACAGTATTTTAACTTACTTTGATGAAAATTGAAAAGCTATCCAATTATTCCTTTGTGTGTCTGAAGTTTACTGGGTTATAGGTAAAGACAAATAGTTTTAGACAGAATGTTGGCTAATGAATTGTGACTACATTTGGTGCACAGATTTTAGCTTTATAAAACAGTGTTATGAGCCTCATAATTATCTGCCAATTTTTACCTGGCAAGTTTTGAACGCACCAAATAGCACTGCATATCAAACCTGCAAATGTATTCAGCTGTAAACATTAAAACCTGGGCAACCTTTGATTCCAACTGTTGGGGTGGGATTTGAGCTCATCATTGTTAGCTACTCATCGCTTTGATTGATTTAGGATAAATATATATCGACTATATATAGACTTATAACACCTGCCTGTAATAGGTCCCTGGATTACATAACATATTGTACTGCCTGTACTGTGTATTGTCACTGAAAATATAAGTATACAGCATGAAGCAATGCAAAAGTAAAAGACAAACGCATACAACAGTATGGGAATCATAATGTTGGACAAATAAGGTAGTTAAAGATTAGAAAAACTTCTTCGCAACCAAATGAGATGTAATTATGAGAAGGGACATCAAATGTAGGCTAAAACTAAATAAGAATTTGCGTGTACAGATGGGAGTATCTTAATTGTGACAGCGAGGAGATATTTGAAGACAGAACCCCATAATATAACGATAAGACAGAGAAAGATCTTCACAGGGCTGCCGTCTCTCGATCTGAAGCTAGGATACACGCAAGTCACACAAGACTGATTCTAAAAGTGTTAAAGTAAGCCTCAGTGTACTTTTTTATGCTATGTCCGCTTTCCATATTTCTTTTTTTCATTAGCGAAACTGTATGGTACTATGTTTATCTTTTCCTGATGGAATGAATCCAACAAAATCTATAAGAAATACCTTACATGCATGAGCCGGTGTTTATAACTGGCACGATTATGGCCCACCACGTTTTAATTTGTAACCTAAGGACTATATTTTATTTTTTGTATTTTTTTTTTTTTTAAATCCACACATTTCCTGATCTTAAAGAAGAATTACATGATAATTACAAATTAATGATGTCTTTTCAGCATTTTAAAAGATTCAATAAAAACATCTGTCCCTTTTCACCATGTTTTAAATGCTTCTGAAAAGTCGGTTGACCTTCACCCTGTTGACATTCAGGTTTGTTAATTTATATAGCAATGGAGGCTTTTTCCACATGAAATACTTATAAAAATCACCCGAGCTTGTGTCATAAAAAACTAAAACAGGATGCATTAAATCACCTGCACAACGATTACAATCTGGAAATAATGAAGAAATATAATTAACAGCCAATATGCTAAATATAACACCGAAATTTGTCAACATTGCAAACGTAACTGCTACAAAAATGCCTTACAATAGCAAGTTTTTGGAGAATTCAGACAGGTTTTACTGGTGTATAATAATATGTGCTGACTGGTATAAGTACTAAAATATAAATAGCCTGGGCTATTATGTAGAAACATGAATTATAAATTTAAAAACTCAGCAATAATAATTATGTGTTCTCGTCACAAATGTTCTGAACCGATAGTGAACGTAATGGCCTTGGAATTATTATTAAGGAAGAATTAAAATGAGCATGTCATATCCAAAAATGTCACTACAAGTTAAGTTTTTATAGATATGGAATAATTGTCTATTACTCAAGTTATTCAATTAGAAAAAGTTACATTTCTTTTTATAAATCCATAAGTGCCTATTTGATTTACCTCTCTTCCTGTAGTTGCAACGTAAGAGCAGTAATTTTGACAATTTGTGTCAAGAATCCGTGCTCTGACAGAGTTGACCTCAGCACACCACGGTATAGTTAATGTATTCACGTACATTTCTAGTATTTTTATGGTCCGTCAGCTAAAAGGCACCTCGTCTTTAACACAGGTAATAAAAAATATAATTATGGAGAAACCAAGGGGTGTAAAATTTCATCACAGATTTGTTTTAAAGAAAAATAAATTAATTTTATATTGAATCTGTGCAGCACATTTATAGATCTTTCCCTTTATCTTCTATAGGTGCTTTTAGATGCTACATATTATTACTTTTTATATAGCACCAACAATTTACACAGCACTTCTTACAATACATAAATTTAAACTATTTGACTAAGACAAGACAAACCAATTCATTAGGTAAAAAGGTTGCCACATTATTCTCTGGTAGTCGGTTATTGGTAACATTACTAGTTTGGTTTATCCACTAAAGCTGGAGCAGGTGAGTTTTCTGGATGGTTTGTTGTTTCTATCAGCTGGGTTCAGTTTGCATTCTGCAGGGACAATGCCGGTTAACTTTAACTGCAAGAACTTACAATGTTCAAACCAGTGGCATGTGAATGTCCTCTCACAGACTGAGCTATGCTCCAAAACAATGCATTATAAAAGAAACATGCAGTCTGTTTGTACATTGCTCTAGAATTGCATTGGTAAATATGGCCAATATGTTTGCAAGGGCTTTAATGAAAATGAAAACTTTTGTACTACACTAAACTGACATTGAACTACAGCAAAAAAAAGATCTAAAGACAGATTCATTTACACATATAAAATGCCTTTGGAAATACATATTTGTGAAAGTTGTGTATATATATATATATATATATATATATATATATATATATGGAAATACATATTTGTGAAAGTTGTGTATATATATATATATATATATATATATACCGTATTTGCTCGATTATAAGACGACCCCGATTATAAGACGACCCCCCAAAATCAAAATATTAATTTAGGAAAAAAACAAAAAGCCTGAATATAAGACTACCCTATAGGGAAAAAGTTTTGCCAGTAAATATTAATTAATGTAAATTATTTTCATGTTTAATAAAAGCTATGATTGAGAAAAATATATTTTTTAAATTTCCTTTTATTTGCCAACCTGCCCCCCCCAGTTATGCCACTCTGCCCCCAGAAATGCTTTATACCCCCCTATTTGCCACTCTGCCCCATGATATGCCTTATACCCCTGTATGCCACTCTGGCATATAGGGGGTTAAAAGGCATATCATGGGGCTGAGTGGCATATAGGGGGTTAAAATGCATTTCTGGAGGTCCAGAAATGCATTTTAACCCCCTATATGCCACTCAGCCCCATGATATGCCTTTTAACCCAGCATGTACTGGCTGCCTTGGCTTGATAGGAGTGTGATTGCTGTTAGCAGTTTGATATATATATATATATCAAACTGCTAACAGCAATCACACTCCTATCAAGCCAAGGCAGCCAGTACATGCTGGAACCTGGGGATGATAGCAGTGGGATTACAGCCTCCATATGCCATGCTACAACCCCCACCCCCCTTACACATCCATGCTATCACACACACACTCACACTCATTCACAAACATTTAAATACTCATTCATTCCCTTAATCACACACACTTCACACATACTCAAAAACCCTCCCCCACCCCCTCACCTGAACTGCAGATCTCCCACTCGCAGACTTCTGCAGGGGACCGGCTGTAGCAACTTCTCTGGCCCCGCCCTCAGAGGAGGGAGGGGGGAGATAGAGTTCTGTGAGGACGCTGCAAGCTTCCTGCCCTGCTTCTAACAGAAGAGACGCTGCTCGCGACCGGTAAGCAGCATGGCGCCAGCATTTTTTTGGGGTCTGATTAGAAGACGACCCCGATTATAAGACGAGGGGTATTTTTCAGAGCATTTGCTCTGGAAAAAACCTCGTCTTATAATCGAGCAAATACGGTACATCCGAACATTTCAAAATGTGAAAGAGGGACACTTTACAAGCAATTGCACTTTACAATGTCGCGCTTGCATCACCACTTAAAACATGCTTCATTTTTGTCAGCACAGTCATGCATATTAAAAATAACCAGTGCATTAAACTGAATTCAATGAGGCTCATGGGAAGCTGCAGATGTTAGCTGTGAATTACAATTCCCATGATGCACAGCCAGCTAGGCGTCCACCATGACTAGACATTGTGGGATTTGTAATTCACATCATGTGCTGTTAACTACAGTTCACATGAGGCTCAGCCAGACATACTACTTCCATGATGCTGGCTGAGCAGTTGTAATGGTATGATGAGGCAGGACCCCAGATGGCGGAGGTAGCCAGGCCAAACAGGAACCAGAAAGTCAGAGAACCAACCGGGTCAGACAGGTAATCAGGATAAGCCAAATCAGAATCCAGAGACGAGGTCAACAAGCCGAATCAATACCAGACGAGCAGGAATCAGGAGCCGAATCAGGAGACAGGAACGAGGTCAACAAGCCAAGTCAAACCGGAGCAGTTGTCACAATCAATGCACAAGCAAATAGCAAAATACACCAACCAAGGGTGAACCAGAAGAGGAAGTCCAGGTTTAAATAGGGACAGGTGGAGGTGTGTCTTGCATTAAGGAGGTCACCCGAGGTTATAAGAACACGTTACGTATGTAACGTGTAATATTACTTTTTGTGCTACCTGTTTGCCGCGTGGTCGGCCACGCGGTGAAGACGCCGACCGGGTAGCGGTGGTACTAGCTGCCCGGGAAGCCGGTCGAGGAGGCAGCGTCGCGGGACCGGCCACGGCGCGGTACTGGAGAGGCAGGTAAGTCCTTACAGTACACCCCCCTCGAGAACCGCCCGAAGGGCGACCAGGACCCCTGCCAGGCCTCCCGGGGTATTTGGAATGGAAGAGGCGAACCAGCCGAGGCGCACGGACTTCAGAGGCGGGCACCCAAGATCTTTCTTCAGGTCCATAACCCTTCCAGTAAACCAGATATTGCAGAGCACCCCGGAAGATGCGGGAATCGAGGATGGAACGGATCTCGTAGTTCTCCGAGGAGGTGACCGAAACGGGACCAGGGCTGGCCAGAGGACGAGTAAAACGGGAGAACAACACTGGCTTCAGGAGGGAGACATGAAATGTGCGAGGAATACGAAGGTTACGTGGCAGGTTCAGTTCATATGTGACAGGGTTAATACGGCGTAGGATGGAGTATGGTCCAATAAAGCACGGTGCTAGTTTTTGCGAAGGACAGCGAAGGCGTATGTGACGGGTAGAGAGCCACACCTTGTCTCCAGTCATATAGGAAGGGGCAGGTAACCTTTTACGGTCATAATACTTCTTTTGTGTCTGAGAAGCAGCTATGGATGCAGAGCGGACAGAGGACCAAACAGAAGACAGGTGTTTTAGGTGTGCGTCCAAAGCAGGTACCCCTACCTCTGGGGTGTCTGTAGGCAAAACAACCGGGTGGAAACCGTAGACACAATAAAAGGGAGTGTGTTGGGTGGAGCCTTGCACGGAGTTATTGAGGGCGAACTCCGCAAGTGGGAGGAGGTCAGCCCAGTCGTTCTGGTTGTCGTTAACAAAAGCTCGTAGATATTGTTCAAGGCGCTGATTAGAACGTTCCGTTGCCCCGTTGGTTTGGGGGTGATAAGCCGTGGAAAAGGACAGGGTGATACCTATGGCTTTACAGAAGGACCTCCAGAACCGGGAGATGAACTGGACTCCACGGTCAGATACGATATCCTGGGGAATTCCGTGGAGTCTAACAACTTCTCTCATGAAGATGTCCGCGAGTTCTCTGGCCGAGGGAAGTTTAACTAGCGGAACAAAATGAACCATCCTGGAAAAGCGGTCCACGATGGTGAGTATGGTGGTGTAGCGGCGGGATAGAGGAAGTTCCACTATGAAGTCCATGGCAATATGGGTCCAGGGACGACAAGGCACTGGAAGGGGCCCTAGGTGACCAGCTGGAGGAGTCCTGGGGGTCTTGGTAGTGGCACATATGCGGCAGGATCTGAGGTAATCAGCCACGTCTTGTCTCCAGGAGGGCCACCAAAAACGGAGGCAAAGGGCCTGGCAGGTGCGTCGAAGACCAAGGTGGCCAGAAAACTTTGTGGAATGGTGTAACTGAAGTATCCTTTCACGGTACACAGGAGGCACAAACAGTTTGTCAGGTGGGGTATGGGCTGGAGCAGATGGTTGGCTGGCTTGAATGCGTTGTAGGAGGGGAGAAGCAACGGCTAGAGATACAGCGGAGATAATACGGTTAGCTGGGACGATGGGTTCGGGGTCTGGTTTCTCCTCTGTGGCTGTGCAGAACATATGGGATAAAGCGTCGGCCTTGGTATTTTTAGACCCCGGGCGATAGGAAATAACATAATTATTGTCTGGGGGTTAAACGTTTGGCATCAGCAATATACTGGAGGTTCTTGTGGTCTGTGAGAATAGTAACAGGTATGCGGGAACCCTCTAGGAGTTGACGCCACTCAGTAAGGGCGAGGATGACTGCCAGTAGTTCCCGGTTGCCGATGTCATAGTTCCTCTCCGCAGGAGAAAAGCGTTTGGAAAAGAACCCACAAGGATGTAGCGGCCCTTCGTATGTTTTCCGCTGAGATAGGACCGCTCCAGCGCCGATTTCTGAAGCGTCTACTTCTATAACGAAGGGTTGAGAGACATCAGGGTGAACGAGGACCGGAGCAGACACAAACAGATTCTTCAATTTCTGGAAGGCCTGAACAGCGGAGGCAGGCCAATTATGACAGTCAGACCCCTTTTTAGTGAGCGCAGTCATGGGAGCCACAACCTTAGAAAAGTCTCGGATAAATCGTCTATAATAGTTAGCAAAGCCGAGGAACCTCTGGAGGGCTTTCAGTCCTTGGGGTTGAGGCCATTGCAGAATGGCATGCAGCTTGTCAGGATCCATTTCAAACCCTGTATCGCTAATGACATAACCAAGGAAGGGTACGCGGGAAACTTCAAATACGCATTTCTCCAATTTAGCGTATAAACGGTTTTCACGAAGGCGTGCCAGGACCTTTTTAACGTGTCTCTGATGTGAAATAGGGTCCGGCGAGTGGATAAGTATGTCATCAAGGTAGATGACAACGAATTGGTGAAGATAGTCCCGGAAACAGTCATTAACGAATTCCTGAAATACTGCTGGGGCGTTACAGAGCCCAAATGGCATTACTGTATACTCGTAATGGCCAGAGCGGGTATTAAAAGCTGTCTTCCACTCATCGTTCTGACGGATACGAATGAAGTTGTAAGCACCACGTAAGTCCAATTTAGTGAACACCTTTGATCCCTTCAGGCGGTCGAACAACTCGGTAATGAGTGGCAAGGGGTATGTGTTTTTAATGGTGATTCGATTGAGGCCCCGATAGTCTATGCACGGGCGTAGACCGCCATCTTTTTTAGACACAAAAAAGAAGCCTGCACCGGCGGGAGAAGCGGAGCGGCGGATAAAGCCCTTTTGGAGGTTTTCTTGGACGTAGGCCTCCATGGCCTCAGTCTCGGCCGGGGATAACGGATACACTCTGCCCCTTGGGGGTACGGTGCCAGGAAGCAGGTCAATCATAGGGACGGTGAGGAGGCAAGGAGTCAGCCTCTTTCTTATCAAACACGTCAGCATATCCCTGGTATTGCGGAGGCAGGGTGGTGGTATCTAAAGAGGCGATTTTTACTAAGCATGGTTGAGGGAACATGCAGGAGGAGCACCGCCAGGAAGTGATCTCACGGGTAGACCAATCGATGTCAGGGTTATGCAGCTGCAGCCAAGGGTAGCCCAACACTATGGGAGCAGGCGGAGAAGATATTACATGTAGAACCAAAGTCTCTTTATGGAGAACCCCTATTTGGAGACGAAGCGGTGTAGTGTCATGGGTCACCGCTGCAGGTAGGAGAGGCCGCCCGTCGATTGCCTCCACAAAAACTGGAGAGGCTTTCTCCTGCAAAGGAATGTTGTGGAGCCTGCAGAAGTCGCGGTCGATAAAGTTTCCGGCGGCCCCTGAGTCAATAAGGGCTGGGGCTAGAATGGTTCTCTCCTGGACAGTGAGAGCAGCAGGCACAAACATACGCGATGTCCGGTCATGGGGAAAAACAGCAGGAAGGCCTAGAGGAGACTCCCCAATCCTCCTTAGGCCCTGTAGTTTCCCGGCTTCACGGGGCAGGAGCGCACGTAATGACCTTGTTTGCCACAGTACATACAGAGGTCCTGTTGGCGCCGGAGGGTTCTCTCCTCCTCGGAGAGATGTGTGGAGCCGATCTGCATGGGCTCTTCAGGCGGAAGAGAAGCAGAGTCAGAAGCAGCGAGACGTGGCGCAAAACGCACTGGACCCCTTCTTTGGCGATCTCGCTGTACCTGGCGTTCCCGGAGGCGTAGATCAATGTGGCCAATGTAGGCGATGAGTTCTTCCAAGTCCGTGGGAAGGTCTCGGGCTGCTACTTCATCTTTCAGGCGGTCAGACAGGCCATTAGTGAAGGCAGCAACCAAGGCGTCGTTGTTCCATGCTACTTCTGCAGCCAGGGTACGGAATTCAATGGCATAGTCCGATAAACTGCGTGTACCCTGACGCAATGAGAAGAGACTTGACGAGGCAATATGGCCGCGACCTGGCCTGTCAAACACTTGACAGAAAGTGGTTACAAAGTCATTATAATTGTTGACCACTGGAGAGTTGCGTTCCCAAATAGGAGTTGCCCAGGCCAGAGCCCTGTCGGTGAGTAGGGAGATGACATACCCCACACGGGCTCTGTCGGAAGGAAACAAGTAGGGAGACATCTCGAAGTGAATGGAGCACTGATTGAGGAATCCACGACAGGTAGCAGGATCTCCTCCATATCTGGGAGGAGGAGGTAAACGGAGGGTATGAAGACCTGGGTCAGCAGGCGGTGGAACAGCAACAGGTGCAGCAGCGGGCACAGGAGGAGGACCACGTGCTGGATCAGTCCTCGCCAGGAGGGTTTGCAAAGCCTGAGCAAACTGGTCCATGCGATGATCCAGACTTTCAATACGGGCTTCACAGGTAGACATCTTCTGGCCAATCTCCGCGGGGTCCATGGTGACCCTTGGTACTGTAATGGTATGATGAGGCAGGACCCCAGATGGCGGAGGTAGCCAGGCCAAACAGGAACCAGAAAGTCAGAGAACCAACCGGGTCAGACAGGTAATCAGGATAAGCCAAATCAGAATCCAGAGACGAGGTCAACAAGCCGAATCAAGACCAGACGAGCAGGAATCAGGAGCCGAATCAGGAGACAGGAACGAGGTCAACAAGCCAAGTCAAACCGGAGCAGTAGTCACAATCAATGCACAAGCAAATAGCAAAATACACCAACCAAGGGTGAACCAGAAGAGGAAGTCCAGGTTTAAATAGGGACAGGTGAAGGTGTGTCTTGCATTAAGGAGGTCACCCGAGGTTATAAGAACACGTTACATATGTAACGTGTAATATTACTTTTTGGCCACACGGTGCTACCTGTTTGCCGCGTGGTCGGCCACGCGGTGAAGACGCCGACCGGGTAGCGGTGGTACTAGCTGCCCGGGAAGCCGGTCGAGGAGGCAGCGTCGCGGGACCGGCCACGGCGCGGGACCGGAGAGGCAGGTAAGTCCTTACAGCAGTCAACAGTAAAGCTGCAGATGCTAGCTGTGAACTACAATTCCCATGATTTCCAGCCAGGTGTCCACCAAAATTGCTGGCTATCATTAGAAGAGTAGTCAACAGCCTTTACACACACCTGCCCATAAACACACATATACACATACACTGCCCTTACACACATACACGTATACTGCCCTTAAACACACACATACACTGCCCTTACACACGCACATATACATGACCACTGCCCTTAGACATACACATATACAAAAACATTGTCCTTACACACACACACACATACATGTACACTGCCCTTACACACACATATACATGTACACTGTCCTTATACACACACAGATACACGTACACTGCCCTTACGCACACACATACATATACACGAACACTGCCCTTACACACACACACGTACCCTGCCCTCAAACACACCTGCCTTTACACATACATACACTGCCCTTACACACACAACTGCCCATACACACAAGCTTACAAACACACACATACATACACTGCCCTTACACCCATTTCTCCCCATCTCTTACCTCTTCCTCCATCCTGTGGTGGAAGCGTGAGGTGTGTCACTTCAGACCTCACTTTACTGCTCCCTCATCACTACACACCGGCTATTAATGCAGAGCGCGGGGGTACGATGTCATATCCCGGCACTTGGCATTATTTGCTGGCGCGTAGTGATTAGGGAGTAGTAAAGTGAGGTCTGAAGTGACAAACCTTGGGCTCCCTAATGTTGAGCCGACTAGAGGGAGATTGGGATCTCCCAACTAGTCCTGCAGCTGCTGATCGGGTGGCTGTGCGCCCCCTCGCAGCCGCACCCAAGGTGAGTACCGCTCTCGCCTCACCCTTCCTCCGCCCTTGTAAAGCTGGACAGATGTAGGGATAGGTGGGACAGAGTCCAAAAACGGGACTACCCCGCCCAAATCGGGAAAGTTGGAGGACATGTGTATATATATATATATATATATATATATATATATATATATATATATTTCTTTATAACTCATAATAACTTTATAATACTATTCCAATCGCAATGATCGATTATCTTGTGTCATTACTCATATGTGATGATAAAGTAAATATATAACAAAGCCACATAAACTTATCACAGCATTTTATAGACAGTTTTTCTTTAGGAATCAAAAGCCTCAGTTCCCTGATATAGCTTGTCAAAAAGCTCAGAATGTTTGCTAGGTATGAGTGTATCACAGTGTCTACAGCCCTAAAAGTCACAATAATGTAAATAGAAATATGCTTATAACTTAAAAAAAACTTTTGCACAAGTGAACTACAATGCTAGATTTTAATATTCTGTCACCAGAGAGAACTATAACATTAAGTATTGTAATTTAATTTCAATGCCACATCGTGTAAGTTAGTACTTATAGATATGGTTCAGACCTATTCCCTTTAGCTAATTAGTTGCCCTCTGCTTGCCAAGACCAATAAAAGAGGACGTGGTAAATACTATTAGGAATAAACACTAGTCAAGGCTTCAAGGCATTTTTTTCAAAAATTGCTAAAACAATATAACCATGTAGCCCCCATTATTTAAAACAAGGGGTGAACATCAAAATTCCACTGTAAGTAGATTATTTGGCATAGGCAATTAAACTTACATAAAACAGCAGCTGACTAATGTTTCCAAAATTGCAAATAAACATTACTTACATTATTAAAACCCATAACATTTAAAGTGGTAATAATGCTTATGGCAAGAAAAGACAGACCATGGAGTCTCATTGGAAGAAAAAGAACCATATCAGAAAAGGCAGCTTTTTTGTTGCTCACATTGTATCTAATTCTTTTATAGAGGTACTTAACGTATATTACAGTATTGACTGAACACAGCAGCGTGTTAGCGGATTGTTCAGTGCACCATCTGGCTAGTTTAGGAATTTGTGTATTGCTTGTGTTCAAACCATGTTTTCTTATTGTCAATGTTTACCCATCCCATGTCCCCCTGCAGCTAATCACTGGATTCCCCACGATACCAGCTGCTTTGTTTGATGAACTCTTCCTGTTTTTTTCAACAGTTAATTTTTCTTTATACAAAGCTAAATCAGCAGCCCATTCACTTACTATTAACAATAATATTCAATAATTTCATGCCATCATGACCAAACTGAAGGTGCATATAAATAATAAATTAAAACAGTGATCTGAGGAAATCAACACATATGAATATGTGCATATAGTAAAATGCAACAAATACTTATATTCAGAGAGTTCATCAGTGCAATGCTGTTGTGCAGTTATAATTTTCTACATATAAAAAGAAAAAATACAAAACAAATCATAGTGCTTTTCATATGTGATACATTAAAAAACAATATCTGGAGATCCCGGTGTATAGCACTATAAAGTCCCGATTCACAAGGAAACTTGCCCACAGACCACAGATCGTGAACAGACACTTCCTAGACTAACAGACTAATCAGGTCCTTCCTGTCTGGTGTGAGGATGTATGACACTCTGTGATGACAACATGCACAGTAAATCAGCTTCTTCAGTGAAAAGCACTAGTGAACCAACAGATCTATACGCCGACCAGCCATAACATTATGACCACCTGTGTAATATTGTGTAGGTCCCCTTTTGCAGCCAAAACAGCCCTGACTCGTTAAGGCATGGACTCCACCAAACCTCTGAAGGTGTGGTATCTGGCACCAAGACGTTAGCAGCAGATCCTTTAAGTCCTGCAAGTTACCAGGATGGATGCATCCTGGTGCCATGTGTTCTCCAGGTGCGCACATGCACCCAGCCATCCACGTGATGTAAAAGAAAACGTGATTTATCAGACCAAGCCACCTTCTTCCATTGCTCCGTGGTCCAGTTCTTATGCTCGCATGCCCATTGTAGAAAGTTTTGGCAGTGGACAGGGGTGAGCAATGGGCACCCTGACTGGTCTGTGGCTACGCAGCCCCATACATAACTGATATATCTGATATACATTGGTATATCCTTATGTTTTTCATCTATCCTTAGCATTCACAGGTAAATATTAGAAGACATGCAACACTTTTGATGAGATCTATTTTTTACATTTAATGATATGCTGCCACCGGAGACTAAATAGTGATCACAGATTCCAAAACCTCCGTCCCCTTCATTCTTTGACTTTATATCGTATGTGACAAAAACTAAAACACCTTTTAGAAAACAATGGTTCAGAGGGTAATCGCTATGCTGGGCCAAAACAGTTGAAGATGAGTCTGTTACTGGTGCCAGAAATAGGCAAGACAAGGACAGCTGCATAAGTAAGTAACATTTACACTTTTTATAATGCTCTGAGGCCTTTGCAAGGAGAAATGCAAATGCTACATCGATATCACAACACCTTTGTTAAAGCTCCAGAAGGTTTTGAAACACATTTTAAAAGACCAAAAAAACCCAAAAAACTATTGGTAACGTTTAGATTTATCTCTTAAGAAAAAAATGGTATGTTGTGTCCTCCACATATTGCTTTTGGGGGTGAAGTATGAAATTTGTCAGAGGCAAGATTGTAGATCCGACAAGTTATTTTTGCACAAGATTTTAAAAAAGATACTTCTCTCTTCTTTCGGAACAGATATTGTCTTGAAGAGAAATAGTCTGCCATTCTCAAAAGATTATATGAGGTTTTTTTGTATACTCATCTGTGATCTCTTATCAGCTGTGAGTAGAATGTGAGTTTCTGGTAGCAGCCTGAAAACTTTTAATACAATGGGGATTGGTGTTATCCGTGATTAGTTTAAGACTTTCCACCAGACAAATAAGCCTTTTTGGAGAGGCAGAGATCTAAAGCTCATTTATAGCTTAAGGTGTAATGGTTTGCATATATGTCTTGAAGAAGAAAAAAACAAGCTAATTGAATGTGCTAATACCATAGAGGGATCTGTAAAAAGGTCCACAGTTACACAAATCTTGCAAGAAGTAATGAAGAGCGGATAACAAAAATTACATTCATTTACGTGTCCTAATTTTAAAAACAGCTTGTATGAATATAATTTTCTTCTATTTTGGAAATAACAGGGCAAATATTGCTGTAAATGTGTCAAATTTGGAATGTTGGCACTATAATAGCAGCGGTGGTCACAGAAGTGTTGTACAAAAATAAGCAGACAACCCAGAGTGTCACTTGCCAGTTTTCATTCGGCCATTTCACCCGCAATCTCTTCCAAAATATGAGGGGGGTGTCAACACAGGTCCGCACAGCAAGTATAGTGGCCTGATGGATCACAGAGAAAAGAAAGATAAAAGAAAGTGTCATCATTTCAACATTCACTTCTTAGAGGGGATCATTTGGGATCACAGCAATCACAGGACCCAGCACTGTTCCTGGTATTATGCAGCTTGTTTATAGATGGATATTCTATGTTGCTCTAGAGGTCCTTAAGGACCAGTGTTTTTAGGACAGCAGAACACATCCAGATTTGCCAGGAGGTTAGGGATGTGCTATAGAAAGGAGACGAGTCGTGGTTTAATGTGATACTATCTGTAGCTACCATCTAGTCACACTCACATATCTCACAAATCACATATCTGGGCATGCTAGTAAATGGAGTAAAGGACTTATGGGGTTTAGTTTGTGTCGGACTCAAAGTGGAGCTGTCATCCACAAATAGTCTATGGGAAGGATTGGTTTATGCAGATACAGGAGAATTACATAGGTTTTGGAATACATGGTGTTTCAAAACATTGAATAAAATGTCAAGGACATGCTAACGTTGCTGGGACTTCAAACACAGATAACAATTTGAGATAAAAAAAATGTATCTCTTTTTTTTATTTCTAAAGTTGTTTTTCTTTCTTAGCATTAGCTTAATATCCGTTTCCTTTTGTTAAAAGTTATAGAAGGTCCTATATTTGGGTGTATAGATGTAGAGGTGAAAACTGTTGGTGACAGGAAAATGGAAATGTAAAAATGCAAACAGTTTCAGAATACCTAATAATGATAAACAATAATGATTATAATAATGATTAAGTATAAAATGAAGGACCAACCACAAAAAATTACACTGTCTCTAGGCTCTGCCGAATGAAAACAACAGCCATTAGTGCTTGGAACTGGCAAGGTAATGGTTTACTGACCATAAGAGACCTCAAAATGTACAAGTAATCAATGGTTACCGTTAAGCGCTCATGAAGACACAAAATGCAGAGATAGATCATAATTTCCCAGCTAAAAGTCAAAACTGCAAAAAGTAAAGTGCGTTGTAAATAATGGCTTATTTTCTCGCACTAAGTCATCACACATTTGAAATAAGTAATGACTCATTTTTGGAAGCTAGCAACAAGCAAGGTAAAATGTTTGCTAGGAAAAAAACATGAAAACCAGGCCAATGTTCATAGTTTTTGCTGTAGTAATGTTTAGTTGACAACCTTATAAACTTAGTTTACATAGCCAAATCTCTCCATACATGCCTAGTTTAAGGCAACCAATGGATCATATTGCACAATACAATGGTACACATTTGGGGAACCAATCCAAAAGAGTTCCCAGGTATAGTTGTATTTAAATCATGTTGGTATTTAGATGTCGTTCTGTCTCGGCCTCCTCCTGCATCAGATGAATAGAGGAATGTTCAGGATTTGTTGACAGTCATCTTTACATATTCCAACCCTCTTTTTAAAAAAGACAGTTGACAGGATGGGCCTGTTGGTGATCACCTGACGTATCAATCAGTATACCCTATGTGGCAAATGCTTCTGGGCGGAGCAGCGGGATAATAGGTCATGCCCAGCATATAACAATATGGTGGCTGCAGAGGTACATGTTTGTAGTGTCGCCCTTAGTCATGCCTAGGACATAAATACAATGTATGCTTCCACAATGTTCTCCACAATGGCCATCTCCTCAACGTTGTGAGAGCTTGACATGTGGACATGAGGCCCTACCTGCTCCACCACTGGCCTCTGCTCCTTCGGATCATTCCTGGATCATCTTCACTATCAATATAATGAAGAATTTTGTCATTAGAATTTTTTTTCTGTATGTGTTATTGGCGTTGTATGTGTTATCTGCAGTTGGTGGATTATCCTATCCTGATTTTGATATGCTGCTTGAAAACTGACAGCTAAATATTTACGGATAGCAATGATATTTTATTAATAAAAAAAACTATTATTTAATGTTTAAATAATTTGTCTGTTCTTTTTCCTCATGGTGTAAGATTTAAACTATGGGTATTACTTTGAGAGATCAGAGTTATGTTCTTTTTTAAAAACAAATATTTAATAATTTGATGTAAATTGTGTGTTAGGAGTTAGTTTGCTGCATTAGACATGTCTTAAATTGTACACACTCTAAATGTGTATGCTACTAATGGTTAATTGCAGTTTTCATATTAAATCATATTCATATATTCAGATTTAATATCCATATTGAATCAAGTAAAATAAAATAGACTTATGCCACTAGGAATTTATATTTTATTTCAATGTCTTACTCCAGCTTCCTTATTTGCACATTCCTGCTACTTCTATAGCTTTGAGCTTAACACAGGATTGGAATTCCCTGAGTTGGAGTATTTTACATATAGCTATAGATACAGTTATCAGTGTAGTATCACTGTGACTCAAGTAGGTACTTTGTTAAACAATGTTCCTGGTTTTAGTGTTTGGTTGTATTTTCAAGCCTGGTTATGTGCTTTATAGAGCTTGAAACAATCTAGCCCATTGTCTTCTATGTACCATTCTTTGTTGAAGGTTAACAGTATAAAATGAATACCTTGTTTATTCCATCACTTGTCCTATCCACTTTACGAATTTCACAGCTGCAATTGCTAATAAAGCTTGAGCAAGCAACGTAATAATTGAGCTCACAATTCTAGCTAATTACATTGATCTCAGGAGTTGCAAAACAGTAGTGTACACATACTGACCACAATATACCTAGAGCTATGATTCTGATTAATATGATAACACTGCTGTCTGTATGTGATTCTTCTATGGTGGGCTACAGGTTATTTGCTTTATGAAAAACTCAAGCGTTACAAAAGATAGACACAAATAATGGCAGGATTCTTTCTAACCTGTTACACGGTTACTAATATATCACGCAATGCTGTCATATTAATAGCTCTGCTCATTTGACAACAAATCACAACCTTACCTATATGCATGTGCAAAGCCAAAAAAGAGTAGCGTGTATGTATGGCATACAGAAGGCTAAACTGAAAGACTTTGTTAAAGACTCAAGACAGTTGGTCATTGCGATGTGAGTTCTGCTGTCAAGATTGCCCAACTATTTAAGGCCAGTTGGTAACCATGCTGTTATTTTCCCTTTCATTAAAGCTTTGTTCCTTTAAAGAACAGCAAATTGGTACTTCCCTATAGCTTTACCTCCCTTCTACTTAAAACTGATAAATTAGTGGCTTGGAAACTGACAATTTCAGACAACTGACAAAAGGCATGGAATTGTTTAGGGTTTACTATAGGAACTGTTATCTATATGTCCCAGGACTTCAGCAATCATGTATGCCCAATACAGACAATGTATAAGGAATGGAGACCCAATGGCTAGGACCAAGTCCAAGGTTTTGTGACCGCTGGGTACCACGTAATATACAATACCATGTTCAGTCTCCACGTACAAGAAGCTACACATGCAAACCTTGAATGGTCAATTGAATGGTTAGCGAGCAAAACAAACATTTAGAAATGAGGCCAAAAATATCTTTGAAAGCTTTAAAACTGTATGGAGGTATATAGCTCTAATTTCCTTAGAACAGCATTCAAACATATCCATCATTGAACTTTCAAACATATCCATCATTGAACTTTCAAACAAATCCATCATTGAAGATGGTATCATCTGTGGTGTTTAAGTCTGTGTCATACTAACTATAATTACAATGGGTACAAGCACTTTTATAATCTTTACATTTCCTGAAATCATTTGTAGCTTATGGATTGCTGGTCTGGAAATAGTTTTATTCTTTAATTCCGTTATTTAAGCATAATTTATATGAAATAGATTATCTTGATCACCTGATTAGTTTCAATCATTTCCCCTTGATGTCTTTCTTGAACAAGTTCTTGAAAACATGTCATTCAGCTCTGCAACTCATTTACACATTAACCCGTATCCACTTAGTTTACTCTAAGTCATTTTTATGGATGAGTTGTTTTTAGCTGTAAAATATGTCCAAACCAGCTGTTACTGAAACTATCATGTCTGGATATTAAACTGCAATTTAATTTGCTGGCAGCTTTCAGAGTTCTGAACTAAATAATTTCCTATGCTCATCTGATTTTCTCAAGACAATGCACCACTTTAGTACTTGCTTTATTGTTTTCAATTTTTTTACAATCACGCATCTCTGAAAAATTAAATTGTTTTTAAAGGATTGTAATTAATTTCAAAGTGTCTTAATTAATCAATAATTATCTAAATACATTTTAATATTTTAGTCAATAATTGTGATACTTCATAATCAATAATCAATATTTTCATGAAACATTAACCCCTTAAGGACCAGGCTGTTTTTTACTTTTTGTAACCTTTGGGTTACAAAAAGGCTGTTTTAACACTTTTGCGATGCTAGTGTTTAGATGTAATTTTCTCCTCACCCATTAAGTGCACCCATACAAGTTGTATATTATACATTGATTTCCATTATCGATTAGCTGGTTGTTTGATTAGTTGGTCTGGGTACTGCACGCACTATTGTTTTAAAGTTAAAGTTTAACTTACTTCAGACAGATGCTTCTTCGGAGCTGAGTGGAGAAGATGTACAGGCTGCTGAGGGGGTATGTATTAAATACCTCCCACCGTCTGGTCTGATATAGTACTCAGACTCTCCCTCTTATGCCATCATTAACTCCCCTGGTCCCCTCATTATCCCACCATCTGGTCTGCAAATTAAATAAACTACCTCCCTCCCACCCTTTACTCTGATTCGGTCCCCAGTCTCTCTCTCTCATCCCATAATTAACTCTCCCACTCCCCTCATTAATCCCCTCCGACCCTTTGGTCTGATCCGATCCCCAGTCTCTCTCTTATTCCATTTAAACTAAAAAAATTGCATTTTTTTGTCTGATTTGTTTAATTATTGCTTACATTTCTCACTTTGTAAACTTGCTCCTGTGTAAGCATTCTCAGGAAACTAACTTACTTGTACACAATGAACTCCTCCCCAGCAGGATGCTTCCATTTTATGTGGTCTTCTTTTAGAACAATATTATTTCTCCTACCCTTATTTTATAGGCAGGTGGAAAGATACAACTTGGCAAATAATGAGGTAATACTTTTTTCCATTACCATGTCAGCTAAAATTATATCAATGCATCCGAGGATATTCTTAGGCTTTTCATATTCCTGTATAGCACCACTTCTCATAAAGGAAAGATGTTCACTGTGCTGACTTCATTTCTTAGTGTGGATAGGAAGGTCAAGGCATTCCTGTGCCTGTGGGGGGAATGTCCCATATTTATTCCATTCAGGCCCCTGAAGCCACCACACATCGAAGAAACTCAGAAGGCATCCCCTTCCTTTCCTCTGAGCATAGTGTTCCTACAACATATCAATCAAGCCCATTCTACCTATAGGCTCTACAAACGCACATAGTATATCAGATTAATTACTTCACACTCATTAAATGCATATATGCATGTTTTTGCAGCTCTGCACAATAAAGTTGTTCTCAAAATTACAGTTCTGACTCTGATATTGAACTTATTTTTTTCTGATTGAAAGTCAAACAGTGCTAATTATGTAATGTTAAAATTGAAATGTTAAAAATCCAGTTATCTTGCTTCTAAATTAGTTATGCATATAATATGCCTGGGATGTAATGATATTCCCGCTGCTAAAAATCCCAGTTTAACAGCCTTATTGCAATCTTGGAAACATCATAAGATGTGATGTGATGCCTGAAACCTTAAACAGTCCTTGCTACCATGTTACATTAAGGACAGCCATATGCATACCTTGTCCATGTTTAAATTCCCTCACGGTATGAAACTCAATTACTTCTGTTGGGAGATTTTCTTATCTACACCTCTCTCAATAAAGTAAAACTTTGTTACATTAAATATATGCCTCTGACTCTAGTTTTAGATTATGAAAGAATAACTAGGTTTAATAACCATGGTGACAAGTCACATAGTAACAACATTGAGTTCTACATTACAGGCCCAGAACATATATCTTCCTGCAACATAGGCTTATTGGTCATTGGCTTTCATTATGAATAGCGAGGTGAAGGCGTTAAAAGCAAAACTCTTTAACCAACTGTCAATTTAGATGCAATTGCAGTTTCTATTTCTGCTCTATATTCACTTTTTTGAGAATGATTTTCTTTAGTAGGTTGTGCTAGTAGGTTTACTAGTTTTGGAATGTCTTATATTGTTTTATCAGTTGTGTATGGTCTAGCTGGATCTGTAAAAACCTTGATCAGAGTGTATTGGTTGCTGAATTGGTTTGACTTGTTGGTCTGCACTCTAAAGGCTCCTCCTGAGACTGGGTGCCTTTCCAGGACTCAATAAGATTTGATACCACTGGTGCTGGGGGTAAGGCTTAAACCTATAACTGTTACCTACACCACTTTACACATAATATATTGTAATGACATACAGTACCTTAGATTTATTAGTTTATGTAGCTGTTCTGTAGATATACCGATCAGCCATTTTGACCACTGACAGTTTAAGTGGATAACACTGATAATCTTGTTATCAAGGCACCTGTCAGTGGGTGGGATATATTAGGCAGCAAGTAAGCATTTTGTCCTCAAAGTTGATGTGTTCGAAAAAAAAAAAGCAAGAAAAAAAGAGTCAGAGCATCTCCAAAACTACAGCTCTTGTGGGGTGTTCCTGGGCTGCAGTGGTCAGTACCTATCGAAAGTGGTCCAAGGAAGGAACAGCAGTGAACCAGCAACAGGGTCATTGATCCATGAAACCAAACTACTCGATGGGCCAAATGGTTCTTATCTGCCATCAAATCAGTTAATGGATAAATGAACACTGTTTAATTTCAGTTCCTGCTATGTGCTATGTAATGTAAAAAGGCATGTCACGCATACAGCCAATAGTATTTGAATACTTGTAACATTTTTGCACCGTGTATATCAAATCATGAAAATCCTTGCAGTGGTGAAAGTGACAGTATTCATCTGCACTCATTGCTACAATATATATAAGGCATGCATAGGTGAAGGGTAATTATTTCTGATGGAAGTAAAACTTCACATGCAATTGTTCAAAGTATTATGTGTTTATTGGAACAAAGTTCCAGCAAAGTTTAAAAAAAAATTCCAAACACAGGGCTACTATCTCATTTTTTTTTATAAATGTCAAAGTGTTGCTCCAGGCTAGAATGTGTGAATGTGTGTCATCGTATAAAAAATAATATTCCAATCTCTTAAATATCCTGAAATGTCAATTAGAGTTGAATATTTAATTTAATTAAAAAGGTTCACTGACAGTTTCATGATATTTACCACTCAGCTGTCATATCAATGCCCTCATAATTTTGACAGTTTAAGCTAAACTTTGACATGACATTCACAAATTAATGCAGAAAACACGTATTAGCACATAAATAATGTGTTATATTTTGCAAGTGCACATGTGTTTCTTACTGGCAAAGGCATTATTGTCAAGAGCATGCTGGGTAAAAGTGGACACTTATGACCTAAAATTCTCATCCACCAACTACTTTATATCATGTAAATTGTTCTGTAAACCTGATCAGTATACATGTATTGTCCCCAAACCGCTATCCACAGCTATAAGTGTTTTACATAGCTACATATCACAATATTTATTCGGTTTTTCCCTTTATGTTTGGTGGTGGGAAGGTTGGCTATGGAAAGAATATGATACAAAAATATGTCATGATTACTTGCTTTCCCCTAAAAATAAATAAATTTGTCTAATTTATGAAAGGGTATATTCTTGGTTAGCATATGTGAGCATTTCATATTTAATGGCATTTCCAAGGCAATCAAGCATGTTATAGAAAATATCAATCCATTGAAAAAAGGAAGAAAGAGGAATAAACATGGAGGTCAAGTGCTCAAAAGTATGATATCCCAATTTATAGCCAAGAAGATAATAAAAACCTAATTATAATCTGAAGTCACTGAAGGGAGTAAATGACCCTGTCTAAAATGAGGGTAATGAAAAAATGTGAATTGATACCCTCATTACCTTGGTACTACATTTGAAGTGGACTGGGTCTTTAAAAAGGCTCCCAGGTCCATAAAGTAAAAAGTGAGGACTCAAGGCGCATTTATTTGGTGTTAAGAAATAAGGTCGCTATGTCACTACGGAAAATCATGACAAAAGAGATTTTCAGCAAGTTATCAGCAAGCACAGGAAAAAGTAGGCTGTGGTTGACAGCTACATAGTTATATAATTGGTTAGGTTGATACAACATATGTGTCCATCACATTCAGTATCTTCCAGGTTCAGTTTTGGTTTATACAGGAGTAAAGACACAATCCAATACGTTGACAATGCACTTCAAAAACAAGCAATTCCTTTATGACGCCATAACAATTAGACTTGTACAAACGAAATATGCATTTGTGTCAATCTCTGATTACAAGGGGGGTCCCCAACAAAACAAACAAAAACACATGGCATAATCGCTAAGATTTCGTTAAGGTTCATCCATTGGTTTGCCATGTTTTTCTGCCATTAAAAGCTGTTTCGGTGCCATTAAAAGACATTTTGGTGCTCTTTGATGAGGTAAAGTGGTAGGGACTGTGTGTAGGAGGGTAAATATCAATGACTGATAGGTAGGAGTAACCCCAAAAAACTGTGCAGAGGGGTCTAATTGATGGTTATGGCTGTAATTGATGGATCCATCAACTTGTGGGTTTTTTTCCACACTGGCCAATCATTGTTTACAAGGGGAAGGGACGAGCATTAGATATATAAGTGTGCAGACACCATATTAACTTCAATAAGTCAATAAAGTTAGAAGAACTGAGATTGATGCTCAGTCATTACCCATCTACCATACTAGAAGTCAATTCAATAGTGTAGAGCAGAACATTTACTGAAATTGAGTAGATTGGAGGATCTGTAGTCCAATGGTCTGCAGCAGGCATTTGTTTTCATTTCTTATAGGACTGTTTTTTTCCAATGTAAAAATTAAGTATGGCAAGACCTTTAGTTTGTGGACAACACAAAACAATAATTAAAAATACTAGACAAAATTAGGCATTGGACTGTGCTTGTACACAATGTGTTGACATAATGTTCCTGAGTAGAGTTTATTAAGGCTGAGATCTACCATACTGCAAGTTAATTCAATATTTCCCTTTTGCACTACCAGCCAAACATCTAGCTTGTGGACAAAACAAAACAATTATTATGTATTCACTGATTGATACTGGTGCCAAAATTAGGCATTTGTCTGTGTTGCACACAGTCTCACTGTGTTTTAGTTGTTGAAATACTGTTTCTGTGTAGATTTTATTTACACTACCAGCAAAACCTCTAGTTTGTAGACAACACAAAACAATAATTATATTAATTAAAACAGGTATTGAACTGTGTGAAGTAGGGTTATATATTTCATTTGCTACCAGAGTACAAAAATTTGGAAATGTCTGTGAGGCAAAGTAATTTCAGTTTTTGTGGGTTTGGCAGAGCTGGTAGCAGACATGTATAAAAAAGGTCAGGTGACCCCTGGTATACCAGTCCTAAGTAGGCTGAAGCTTTCTTGCTCAGAGTCAGAACCACCACAAGCCGCATGCAATACCCAACATCATCGCTTGAATCTTGTTCACTGCACCTATCAAAGTTTTAGTTTCTCCTTGCACAAGGATCATGTCCTGGAGACTTGGTGGGGTCCCGGGAGAAGATAGATTATGAGCCAGATTTGGAGGAGTCAAGCGACAAATAGAGTAATTTCCCTGTTAGATGTGTTGCACTGGCAGCACTACCACCATCACAACCATCACTAATACTATCAAAGAAAAAAAAGACACTGGTACCGCTGCTACATTTTGAAAGTGTGCAAATTGTGTCATAAGGTAGTGAGCCAATGTATTGGGACATCTCACCAATTCTGGTGTGAACTAACCCCTACATACACACCGTAGTGCAGCTTTGCTTCTGGGGGAACTTTTAAATAGTTTTAAATATTGGAGGGACATGCTTGTCCATAGGGTGTGTGAGATGCAGCACTAAAGGGGCATGCTAAGCATAGGAGAGATGCAGGAGTTGGAAACAGAAATTCCCAGCAGCAGTGGCAGTAGTGCCAGCCACATGTCCTATTCCCAATCTCTTGGACCCACGTGGAGTAGCAGCTTCCATTTGAGCAGTGGCCCTTGATATTTTGGTGAGTACCCAAAGCTCCCCAAAGATCAGATCCTCTGAAATGGTCAAAGCCTGTCTTGAGGAACTGCCACTACCACCTACAACTGATCCAAAGTTATTGGGGCCAGAAAGCCGTTGTCTGGACAGTCCTCTCCTTAGTGGCCCAGCAGCTGCTCAGTTAAAAGAAATTGAGATAAAACATTTAAAAAAGGGAAAGTGTAAAAATTATTTGTTTTTGTTTTATGAGAAAGTTAGGTGATATTGCTACTTAGGAGATATTGCTCTAAACAAATTGGGGTGTTGTTTGGCAGTGACATTTACCAGGAGCTGTAAATTCATATCTGAACTACAATGTGTAAAAAAAATTACTACCAAATAATTTGACAGAGGCTGTTAGTAGAATTACTGCATGGAAAATACAGTACATTTGAAATACCCTGGGGTGTCTAGTTAAAACATATATGGTTTCATGGAGGTGAATTAAACTGAGCGGCTTCAAAGTTGTCCCAAATAGGACATGGGGCAGAATGCCCAGATTTGAAAAAATGGGTATTTCGAATAAAAGCCCTTTTTAAATTTTTCACCATATGTTATAAAAACTTGCAGTAAAGTATATGATATGATCAAAATAATGATATCTAAAAAAAAAAAAAAGCCCTGTGGAAAAAAATAAGATATAATGTTAAAATAGCCATTGTCCTTAATCGGTTAAATCATACGTATTCAATGTATTTGATTTCTACCATTCAACAGAGCAAGGCTGTTTTTTAGTTGAAGACTAATGCGCATGCATGTGTAGGTGTCTCACTAGACAGCCCAAGAACTATCATGGAGCAAGCTGTCAGTGAGTATTGATGTCTTGATGCCTTGGATGTGTTTGTTGCAGCTAGGGGAGGAGGGAAGAAAGCAAATCCATAGATATGATTCCAATGAATTAAGGTAAATATGGCAGCTGGAGTGTCCATTTGACGATACATTTGAAAAGTCAAATATATGTGTTTTCATGTTCCATTTAACGAATAGCAGACGCCACTAATACGAATTAATCAGAGCTCCTTCTAGTTAAAGCCACCTATGCAGATTGATGACAGAGCCTAGGAATCTAGCTGTGGGTCAGCATTGATGGAAAGGAATGTGTATTCATATAAACAACATATTTCAATAATTTCTCACTTCGGACAGATAAAAGACTGACCCCAGTTATTTAGCATACAGTACATCACCCAACACCTGTGTAGATCTATGTATGTAAACAAAACACAATCATTCAGTCTTAATGTATCTGTGTCCAGACAAATGTATTACATTCTAAGTAATATAAAAGCCATCATTTAATTATGTCCTCAACTGCGTAACCTCTCCGTGTCTCAATTCATTTCATACCTTATTTATCAAATTAAGTTTCCTTTTAAATGACTCAAAATTAAGGATTATCTTAATACAATTAACTCAGCATATTGTGTTTCATGACCCACAGGCAGATTTTCAAGTGTTAATCACTCAATTAATGTATTCAAGTTTCTAGTAATTACATTTTACTATGGCTTTTCAGCTGAAAAGGGGAGGGGGTACCCATTTACTGATAGACTTTTTAATGGGAACAATGAATAAAAATTGCAAATGTGTCAGCTGTCTCCATTGCGGATGGCACCCACTGCAGTGCCATGTGTATACACATATTGGTATATGGTTGTTTCGGCAGATGCTGAATTTCTTGTTTCGTGTGCATTGAGGGTAAAGAAGAATCCTGCACCAAGAGTAATGACTGCTACTGTTTTCTTCAGTAAGAAAACAAACAAGTTTATCTTGGCAGATGTTGCTGTGCTTCTAGCAGTACAATTGAGGAGGAATACCTGCAGAATGAAGATAAGGTTTAGTTGCTTTGGCTGCAGGCAGATCAAATATTACTAAGCGTCCTAGGGAGACTGTCACTTGAACTATTACTAATTCAGTACAAAAGAAAAACATGTGGCAGGCATTGCAACAATTAAAATCCTAAGCAGGAAAGTAAGTCTTAGTTTACATACTAATACCTTTGGGGGCCTATTGAGTAAAAAATATAACAGTGTAAAATCACCAAGCTCTCTTGAGAAATACTTTTATACATACTCACTCGTCCTTGTGTCTCTTAAATCTTAACTTTCTAATGTAGCACATTGAAAGAATTATGCTTATTTGTTAGATTATACACATGTTATATGTAAAAGCATTAAAAAAAGAATATACTTTTGCTTTGACCACTAAGTTTTCTTAGAATTTGGTGAGCAATGGCTGATGTTTGCTCAGCTATAATGTTTTTTTATTAAAAAAAATTACAATACAATGTTTTTTGTTAGTTAATCTTATTTCAAATGGCCAGAGAGGGCTGTTCTTAAATATACTATATGAGCAAAGGTATGTTGACACCCATCTGAATTATTGAGTTTAGGTGTTTCAGCCACATCCATCGCTAACAGGTATAGAAAATCAAGTACATAGGCAGCCATCTCCATAGACAAACATTGGCAGTAGAATGGGTCGTACTGAAGAGCTCAGTGACTTGCTGCTAGATCTGCACTTTTCCACTGTAAGTGCTATTAATATGAAGTGGAAGTATCTATGAGTAACAGCTTAGTCACAAAGCAGTGGACACACAGTCATAGAGCTGAAGCATCTAGCACATAGAAAATTCCGTCTTCTGTAGCACTACTCTACAGGGGTTCTTTACAGTAAGAGCGGTGAGATTATGGAACTCTCTGCCAGAGGAAGTGGTAATGGTAAACTCAATAAAAGAGTTCAAAAGGAGCCTGGACGTGTTTCTTGAAAGCAATAATATTACAAGTTATGGATATTCGATTAATAGGGACAGAACGTTGATCCTTCCTCTGGATCAACACAGTAGGGACACAATATGTATATAGGTTGAACTTGATGGACTTTGGTCTTTTTTCAACCTTATGAACTATGTTACTATGTTACTATGTTACTCTACTACTTTTGGTCATATAGCATGCATGGATATGGACAGGACTTTACTGGGATTTTTTTTGTCATTCTAGGACTTACTATGACTTTAACCCTTTAAAACCTTCATGACTGTCCATGCTGTCATGAAAAAAGTGGCCCAAAAACTTGGGATGTAACAGCGTGACAAAAATAGCTGTGTGAGCTCCTGTGCACACTGCTACCCGCCGGTTCCCAGTGCAGGTTCCCAGTCTTACTTGATTATGTGTATTATCATTTAACCCTTTTATTTTCTCTGTGCCTACCTTGCCTTATTCTGTGTGCTGTTGTGTAGTGAAATGAACATGTCATGTAGAGCGCTCTGCAGATTTAAACATGCAACTGAATACATTTTGGTGGGTTTCTCTGCAGTTGCATGTAATCTGTGCAAACAATCCTAAGAAACAAGGGGAACCTCCCTATGTAGTGGCGGAACTACCGGGGTAACTACCGGGGTCGCAGGGGTCGGGACTGCGACCGGGCACTGGAGTTCTGCCAGTCAGGGGGGCCCAAGGGGTGCCGAACGGTTGCTGAAAACGACCGCTCGGCAACTCTTGGGCCCCCCATACTGACAGAAAACCAGGATGCCTCTGCTTCCCGCCGCCGCGATCTCCAGTGCTGGGAGCGCAAGGCGTTTGTCTCGGGTGCCGGTGCTTCACACTGAGCGCCAGCATATGACGTCATATGCAGGCGCTCAGCAGTGAAGCGCCGGCACCCGAAACAAATGCCTCACGCTCCCAACACAGGAGTTGACGGTAAGTGACCTACAAAGGGGGGGTAGGGAGGGAGTGGGTAGATCGTGAGAAGGGGGGGTAGGGAGGGAGTGGGTAGATCATGAGAAGGGGGGGTAGGGAGGGAGAGGGTAGATCGTGAGAAGGGGGGTAGGGAGGGAGAGGGTAGATCGTGAGAAGGGGTGGTAGGGAAGGAGAGGGTAGATTGTGAGAAGGGGGGTTAGGGAGGGAGAGGGGAGATTGTGAGAGGGGGGTAGGGAAGGAGAGGGGAGACTGTGAGAAGGGGGTAGGGAGGGAGAGGGGAGACTGTGAGAAGGGGGTAGGGAGGGAGAGGGGAGACTGTGAGAAGGGGGGTAGGGAGGGAGAGAGGAGACTGTGAGAAGGGGGGGTAGGGAGGGAGAGAGGAGACTGTGAGAAGGGGGTAGGGAGGGAGAGGGGAGATCGTGAGAACGGGGGTTAGGGAGGGAGAGGGGAGATCGTGAGAAGGGGGTAGGGAGGGAGAGGGGAGATCGTGAGTAGGGGGGTTAGGGAGGGAGAAGGGAGATAGTGAGAAAGGGATAGATGGGTTGGGGGTGGGAGGGTGGGGGTTTCCCTTAACAGATTCCCGCACCGGGGCCCTGAGGTTTCTAGTTACGCCCCTGTCCCTATGCCAGAGATTGGTGACCAAATGGTCGCAGGGTAAGTACACAAATGCTCCTAGTGAAATACCCTGGGTTGTCTTCTCTCCAAATATATATTTTGAGGTATTTTGAGCTGGTGGGCTGCTAAACAGTCCCAAATAAGACAAAGGCATAAAAAATAAAATTTCAAGTTTAAAAAAGGGAAAGGGTATGCTGTGCATCATAACTTCAAAAATCTATATATATATATAAAAAAAAATGCATGTGGGGTATTTCTGTAATATGGAGACGCAGCTAAATACATTTTGGTGGGTTTCTCTGCAGTTGCATGTGATCTGTGCAAACAATCCTAAAAAATGGCAAGTTTGGTTAAAAAGCAACTAAAATTAACATTACTGTTCCCCTTGCTAGGGATTGGTGACCAACTGGTTGCATAATAAGTGTACAAATGCTCATAGGAAAATTCCCTGGGTTATCTTCTCTCCAAAAATATATTTTGAGTTATTTTGAGCTGGCGGGCTGCTAAATAGTCCAAAATAAGACACAGGCCTCACAAAATAAAATTTGAAAATTTAAAGTTTTTGTCTATTTTGTCCCCGTTACTTAGGGTTAAAACTTGGATTTTTCAAATTCAAGACGCTTATATTAATATTAATATTTTGTGGTATTTTGGTCACTGAACTGGTTTGGTGACCTTTTCTTATCATTTATGTGGGTACATGATAACCATTTAGTAAAAGAGTGCTGTTTTAATTACGCAATTTAATAATAAAATACAGTGTGTGTGTGTGTGTATATATATATATATATATAGATATATAGATATATATAGATATAGATTGGATATACAGTACCCAGCAAATGTTCTGAACAGCTGAAAAAGAAGGCCATCAAGGGATCAAAGAAGACAAGGTTTTGGAGCCCAACGACACAGAATGCCTCATAGAGGTCACCACATTGTGCAATGGTGTATCATAGACTGTTTCCCCCTTGTTCATTTGATATATAGTCTTCACTTATAAAGTTCAATTCTGATGCAATGTTGGTCTTATCAACAATGGAATGGAGCAATCTACAGGGATTGCTATAGTGAGTGTTTTTAAAACTTCCCTCCAAAGATGCTTTTGTAACCAAGAACCAGGGGCTAAGAGTTCAATTTAAAATATTAACCACGTCCATTTTAATTATGAATAATTATGACTAATGTAAATGAATATCATTTAACTCATATCATAGTCATAGGCTGAGTATTGGCAAATTATTAAAATATATTTATGGGGCAAAATAGAAAAAAAGTAGAATTGCACTGCCTCTGTATTTGTTATGTGGTTTCATGGCACAATGCCGCGACTTTTTATTAGCAATATTACAAAAGGGATTTAACAAAGTACAGGAGAGAAGTATTTTTCAAAGGAGGGGAAATGTCAGAACAAGAGGTTGTAATCTAAAATTAGTATCAGAGGCTGTAAGACATTTTCCTTACTGTGAGGGTGGTAGGTAAGTGGAACAGGAGGAAAACATGCAGGGAACTGGCATTTGGCTATCCTAAAGACAAGACCAAGGATCAATGAAGGTCTGATTCATTGGCTGTTCTTTTCTGCTGGCAAATTCTATATTTCAATATTAAAACCAATAATTTAGTAAATTGTAACTTTATACAGTCATTGACATCTCCAACCATAGACTTGAAAGGACATTTAGTGTTTGTTTTCTCTTTGTATGTGCAAATTAATGTATATCTTTATGAGGTATTATATGCTTTTTTCGTTCTGGCAGTTATGTGTTTAAAACATTTTGCTTTGAATATTTTAGCACCGTTTTATATTTTAGCTCACTTAAGACCTCTTTATATATTTCCTCATTGATTTGTAGCATTTTTCTTCATTTTATCCCCGAAACACTTTCTACTTGATCATTTACATGTGGCTTGCTAAATAAAAATCATTTCATCTATCCACATGAATGACTGATCTCAATAATGACCATTTTTCAAATGTAGGCACTTAAATCATTTACTACTTCAACATTTGAAATGTATTTTATTTCACAAGGCCACTCAAGTTTCATATGGAGCTGGTTTTAGGAATGTCTTACTGTAGGTTCCTTTTGACTAATCATCAACACAAACAGGAACAGTAAAGTTAAAGGATCTTTTAAAATGTGATCAACATAGTTATTCATTAAGACTTTACCCTTGATTGGAAATGCTCTGGGGCATACATAATATTTACCATTAGACTGTCTTCTTCTTTTTTTATTTTTTTTAATACTAATTCAACACATGTGGCCTGACTGATCACTGGCTCATTCATATGTAACATACATTTATAAAGGTGAGAAGACTACCGTTTACCTACAACTACCAGTTTTAGAAACACCAAGTATTTCAGTTTCTTTCAATGGCTTTGTCATTGATCAAAATCCTTTAAAGTAATGTTAGCCTCTTTTTTAAAAAAATATATTAAAAGTAAGGTTTGCAGAATCATTTCCATAAGAGTAAAAAAAGAAAAGTCTTTGCTTAGTGCCAAGGTCCACCTGCCATCTTGACCATGGCCTTGAATGAACTAGCTGGTCTCCGACCCTACTGGAGCTGACTGCATCCAAAAAGTCTATTCTACTCCTCAATCTTTAAGTGAACATCGTCAGCTAAGTATTTTTTTTACCCCTGTTTTTATACTTCCGCAAGCCTTACTATATACTTACCTAGACATAAGAAAGGCTTGTTTAATCTTTTCCTTGAAACTAAAATACAACTTTAATACAACTTTAAACAGATGGATGGTAACCCTTTGGACATTACAGGCCTGAGCTTTGCATTGCTTTTTACCGTGCCCCCTGGCATGTAAGGCACACATTTGACAATCCCATTAACCTGCACTCTTTTTAGATTGCTTTAGGTCTGGAAATGTGGCAGGGTTATATGTTGGTAGCCTTAAGATTCGTTCTTTACATTTTGACGCTTGGTTTTATGTTTCATAATATCTTTGATGCAGTGTGAAATGAATAAAATGTAATATAAAGTGATACCTCTTTCATTTGGAATAAGTGAAATAAAGGTCTCAGCTGACAGGACACATTTAAAGAGAGTGAACTTAAAATTAAAAGTGAAAAGCGGCTGTAGGAAAAATGTGCGTTGATCCATTGTAAGGTTTAATACTTAAGGTTTCCGCTTTTTATCATTGTGCTTCTGGGATCTACCTGCCACTGCAAAGTAAATGTCGTATTTTTATTTATACTTTACCCCGCCAAAATAAAATTCCTGTCCAAACAGGTCCTAATTATATAAGATTTGCGACTTTCTGTCATATTAGAAATAATAAGCCTTGCTGAAAAGACCAAATGACTGATGTGAAATTGATTCCAGGGTGGTAAAAATTGGTGCCTGAATCTTCTCTGTGAAGGAATGATGAGGGTGGATAATAGGCACAGCAGATGGATAGCACAGCTTTAAGTACATTATATGGTACTGCAAGACCAGAATATAAATGGTGCCACTGCCAGCGGCAAATTAACAAGCAGTTTCCACAAAACAGCTCTACAGCCCCCTGGAAAAGTTCATATATTGATTATGCTATAAACCAATGTTCTCAATTATTTATGTGCCACTTAACTGAGAATGATATACTCATCAGGATGACAATCACCAAAGATAATCATCTCTTAAAGGGACATTACAGCAGAGCAACTAAGTCATTTTTACCAACATATGTAAAATAGGTTTTCATTTATGTAAAGGATTGCAAGTAGCTAATTTTTTAAAAAATATCAAAAAAATGTTCTGATTGTTCAGTCTATATCATATGCTATGTTAGGTGTCCTAGCAGTTTTTGCATGCAAGTCTGGAAACTAACCCTCTGGAAACTAATCATTACAAGCATAAGGCGATCTAAACCTTCTATTGCTCCTAGTGACATGCTACCCCCCCAGTGAGAACTAAATGAAAAGGTACAAAAAAGTAATTAGGGGCCCTGTCTAATGCATTGTGGAACTTTTTTCTAGCTATGTTGCTGATATTACCTATACCCCAGTTTACATACAGTCACTTTATCAGAGCTTACCTATTGTTAACTTTGAATACTAACATGTTAGCTGTATTTTGCTGAGGAAGCTTACTTGGCAATGTAGCTGCAGTGGGCTCATCCCAAGTGGACTCTATATAACTGGACAGATGTCAAGAGTTACGCTGGACTATCCAGACATCCATCCCTGGTCTACATGCTTTCATCCAACCACAGACCTGTAATCTGTATTAATCTCAACTATCTCCCTGGTTATCTCGTTGCATCTCCACCCCTGATCTCTTGCTGTTTTCACCTTTTATGTCCCATGTTTTCACCTGGTATGTCCCCATCCTGCCTGTCTCCATACCTTATCTGACCACTTGTGAGGTAGCCCAATAAGTTCCTAGGCCTCACCTCGAGCTTCATTGCCTCACCCCAGGTGGACTCTTTTTAAGTGGACAGAGTTACACTGCGAGGACTGCAACATCATCTCCCTGTGCAATCAGCAGGTAACCCACTTGATCTCTTGTCCCCATCACCCTAATCCTTACTATGAACACCCTACCCCTTTCCCTTGACAACCCCTCCACAGTCCACATCTCACCCTCCCTTCTGCCATCACCCTACCTTAGCTCACACGCCATTCTCTCCTTCCCTCATACCGTCCTCACCACTAACCATTCTTAGGTAAAGGCATTCCATCCCCACAAAACATAATCCCATGTGCTATCTGAATACCCACCCTTTTCCGAGAGGCATAAAATCTTTTCTCCTAACACTCTCAACCATTATCCTAATCAAGCCACCTCAACGATCAACAACCTCTACAGATTAAGCAAATCAACTCATCCCCATCAAAGTAGTCCTCTCCTACTGTTCCCCCCCAACCACTGACTAGATTATAACATCACAAGAGAAGGGCCATCTTCTCCTTTTGTACCACTTTGTTATTGTGTGTGATTTTAAATTATTCCACCAATTGTAACAGCGCTATGGAACCTGCTGGTATTATATAAATAAATGTAATGTAAAAGTCATTATCTGTTCCCTTCTTTTGCTGATTTATTAATATCCACCAAGACACTACATCTTCTTAGGCTAAAATAAGCGTGCTATGGGAGAACAATGTGCGTTGTTAAGGGCAATGACCTTACTGACTTTTATGTACCATAGTATAGATGCATGGTGAAAAAAATCAATTTGATCATGAATCAATGTAAAATGACATAACAGTAGGTGATAGGTCCAGGTTTCCAAGCAATAATATCTATTATGTATTCCATAATATACAAGTTAATATATTATTGTGCCTAATGCATTTCAAGGACATATACAGTACATTGCAAAAGTATTTACCCCCCCTTGGCATTGTTCCTATTTTGTTGCATTACAACCTCGAATTAAAATGGTTTTGTATCATTTGACTTACACAACATGCCTACCAGTTTAAATATGCAAAATATTTTTTATTGTGAAACAAACAAGAAATAAGATAAAATAACAGAAAACTTGTATGCATAACTATTCACCCCGCCCCCCAAAGGCAATACTTTGTAGAGCCACTTTTTGCAGCAATTACAGCTGTGTCTTTTGGGGTACGTCTCTGTAAGCTTGGCACATCTAGCCACTGGGATTTTTGCCCATTCTTCAAGGCAAAACTGTTCCAGCTCCTTAAAGTTGGATTGGTTCTGCTGGTGTACAGCGATCATTAAGTCATACCACAGATTCTCAATTGGATTGAGGTCTAGGCCCTTCCAAGACAATTAAATGTTTAAACCACTTGAGTGTTGCTTTAGCAGTATGCTTAGGGTCTTTGTCCTGCTAAAAGGTGAACCTCTATCTCCAGTCTCAAATCTCAAAGACTGAACAAGGTTCCCTAAAGAATTTCCTGGTCTTTAGCGCCATCCATCATTCCTGAACATAAAAAACATCCCCACAGCATGATGCTGCCATTGTGCTTCCCGGTCGGGATGGTGTTGGGATGGTGTTTTTGGGGTGATGAGAAATGTTGGGTTTGCACCAGACATAGCATTTTTTTGATGGCCAAAAAGCTAAATTTTAGCCTCATTTGACCAGAGTACCTTCTTCCATAGGTTTGGGGAGTCTCCCCCATGCCTTATGCCGAACAGCAAATATGGTCTTTTTGGCCACTCTTCCGTAAAGCCCAGCTTTATGGAGTATACGGTTTAAAGTGGTCCTATTGACATATACTCCGATCTCCACTGTGGAGCTCCTTCAGAGTTACTTTTGGTCTATTTGTTGCTCTCTGATTAATGCCCTCCATGCCTGATCCGTGGTGGACAGCCCTCTCTTAGCAGGTTTGTTGTGGTGCCATTTTCTTTCAGTTTCTTAATAATGAATGTAATGGTGCTCTGTGGGATGTTCAATGTTTCTGATAAATTTTTTATAAGCCAGCCCTGATCTGTACTTCTCCACAACTTTGTCCCTGACCTGTTTGGAGAGCTTCTTGGTCTACATGATGCCCCTTGCTCAGTGGTGTTGCAGACTCTTTCAGGACAGATGTATATATAGTGAGATTATGTGACACTTAGATTGCACACATGTTATCTTTATTTAGCCAATTATGTGACTTCTGAAGTTAATTGGTTGCACCAGATCTTATTTAGGATCTTCATAGCAAAGGGGGTGAATACATATGCATGCACCACTTATATATATTTTTTAATTTCACTTTACCAATTTGGACTATTTTGAGTATATCTATTGCATGAAATCTAAACAAAAATCAATTTTAATTCTAAGTTGTAAAGCAAGAAAATAGGAAAAAATGCCAAGAGGCTGAATAATTTTGCAAGACACTGTATTTGAGTATAAGTTGTAAGTTAATGCATGATAATGGACATTTTGCTCACTTAACTGTATTAAGGACACTTAAATAATGTTTACATGCGCAGAAACTGCAACTCATATTTTAAAATGTCTTTTATAAAAAGCCTAGTAATGTTTTAATGAAAGGTTATTCCAAATTTCAGTTGCATCCATTTGATAACAAACATTATTAACATGATTGCAAAAGGCCTGTGATAAAGAAAGTATAACAAAGTTATGGAAAGAAAATACGCAAGGAAGAAAGAAACAGTAGAGAAAGAAAAATGGCATGTGGATAGGGAGAAGGAATGCAAAACATCTAAAGAGGTTTATAGGAAGAGAGAAAATGATTATGAATAAATAGAGAGGCTGGCAGAGAAGGACAGGCACTTTCCCAGTGTTCGGCTGGTGAATTCCAACGCAACCCATCTCTGGTGTATAATAAGCGTTTATGTTCATATTTACATAGTAATGATTTACTGTCTATAAATTAATCTTAGCAAAAATACAATCAAAATGAGATAAATAATATCCCAATGCCATTATAACTTAGGGCTCCAAAAACTTTAGAAAATAACTAGTACAATGTAAGGCAAAGTTTGGTAATTATATATGTCATAATGAAAGTCCCTTTAAGTAAACTAAAGTATAACACAAATAAAAATACATTGACTTGTACCCTACTGATCACCCAGCTCACAGTAACATTGCAACTGTGATCTGAAAAGTATACCCTATGGAACCTAATATGTTAAAATTAGGGAATATTCCAAGTAAACATAGCTACCGTAATTTCATTTTCCAGCGGACTGTCTTTTGCATTTGAAAGATTTGTTAATCCTTCTGGTAGGGTTATTTATATAACAATCTGCAGGGAACCTAGCTTTTTACTTGTATACATTGATGTCAAGTTAATAATACCTATGTGGATTTGCCTAGTAGTTTTTCTTTCTTAATAATGACTGCTCAAGAGGTTGCAGTGCAAAATAATGAAAGGGTGCTTTGATATATGAACAATTCTGTATGCCGCATGTATATTTCATTTACGGCTTCACTAAAATGGGCAGCATTTCTGTGCCCTAGGCATTCCATTGTTCTAGAACATGTGTAATGTGATATCATTAAGAACGTAATATGCAAAAATAAAGAGTAAATGTATGTCTAAATGTTTGCTATTTAATTTATGTTTAGTTTTAAATCCTGAGGCATCCTATCAAAACATAGAAAATTAGACTATTATGTTGAGTGTTCTGTGACAGTGCCTAATTTCCACAGGTGTTAAGTCTCTCACATTACTGTTTGCAATTACCACTAACATTTGGTATTCCATATATCATACCAATAATATGATAGGACATTTTTATTTTCACTTCTTGTATGCTTTTTTTTCCCTTTTAGTTTTTGCTGCGGTAGAATCAACACTCTTGTGTTTTGAATCAAATACAAATTTAGAAGAAGCCAACATGCTCATTATAACTCTAATTCATAGGTTGTTTTTCCAGGGGACTTTCTTAGCACTCAAGGGGATTCTTTCTTTATGCAGAAGGCCTGATTGGTGTATTTTCTCTTGCTATTACATTATTATGAGCATTGCAAAATACCATATTCTCCTCAAATAAAATACATTTATATTTTCTTTAAAGTAGAAGAAGGTGTTACAGATGCATTACATATTTTTTTAAATATGTGTTTATTTACCCGGGGGGAATTTGTACTATCTCCCTATTTTGTAATTGTAACTCACAGAGACTACAACATCCAGCAGGCTCAGGGACAGCTGGCAAATTACTGGAAATCTTACTACACTACGCTGGAAAAGAAGGGATTGCCTGGATGAGAAAAGAGAGAGCTGTGGAGAACTAAGTTCTGTTTTGATGAAACCAATATAGTCAGCAGAGTCTGCCTGAGAGAGAAGGATTTGCAGAAACTGGAGAGCAAATAGAAGAAACAGAGGCTGTTAAATGATACAGCATTCCACAATTAGTCTACATAGATTGAGTGCAGCACCAGATAGGATGCATTTTGGAATGGGCTGTCCAGCAAGCTCATATAGGTGTGATGGTAATGTACATACTTTTGGAACATGCCTTTGAAACACAAAAAGAGTACCACTGTTCCGATCATTCTGAGCCTCAAGTGCAGGTTGTGAATTCCTCTGGGGAGGAAAATGTAAGTTTGGGTGGTTATTATTAGAGGTTTAGTATAGGTTGTTACAGTTACTTCTGATTGCATTGGATTTACTATAATATGATATTGATATCTGTGAGCAGAGGTAAAGAATCTACATGTTACAGCATCAATTTACACAGGAAACCATGATGACTGTTAAAGCAACCTGCTTAAATTCATCCCATCCCAATCAGCAGGAACAAAGCATAAATGAAGCAGGTATTGTAGGTGTTGCTAAGATCCAAAAAGATCTAAAGCCCAATAGTAACTATGCTACACACACACATGCCAAGACAAAATACCAGCACAATCTCATGCTAACATTATAAACTAACATGCACACACTACCATATGCTGGCCCCATGAGAGCATGGGTTGCTGGAGCATAGTAGAGCCTCAGAGTCTCTTTTCAGGCTGCCCATCAAAACATTCTGTGCTTCAGCCCTCTTAGCCTACCCCTAGAGATGCCCCTGGACCATCCAATTTACCACCAGTAATCCAGAGTTAGAAGAGCGCTTCCAGAGGTGTCTGCTGTACAAAAGATGGAAATAAGAAGTGCCATGTGGCATCACCCCATGTTCTGAAGCTCATTTCAGACAAGTCATAAGTGACAGACTCCTTGCACTTATCAACACATCATGAATAGCATGGCTTGATCCTATCTCAGGAGAGTAAAACAGGCATGAAGTTGTAGGGGGACATGCTAACACACAATACACACAAACCATAACTTATAACTTAAAACCTAATAATAAAAACGCAACAAGCAATTTGGATGAAACAGGCCGTGTGCTTTTATTTAGTTTACCAAGACATACAAATATTTCACTCATAACTTATACTTATAACTGATAACCAAACAACTTAACTCTTGGCATAAGCCCCAGAGCACATCTTAAACATATCACCTTGCCAACCGCCCTATAAGCCAGCTGGACAAACTAACATCATCAATTCACCCCAACCGCCTCAAATGGTTTTTTTTTTTTTTTTATTATTATTATAAAAAACCATTTGAGGCCCTTTCCCACCACACCACGGCCCGTTCAACCATGCACTGAACATCAACATTAAAAATATCGCATCCAATATCAGACAGATGAATCCCATCCCGTCTGTACAAACCAAAACTCCCACCTTCCAACTCTCTATGCCTAAAAGAAAACCCTCCCTCTAAAATCATAAATTTTTCCATGGCCCTGTTAAACTTCCTCCTAACTCTTTCCAGTGCCCGAAAATCTGGCTGCTGCAGCCACATAAGGCGAGGAATGATTTCCGACCATATAAATAAAACATTATTAAAACATCCTTTTAAACATAAAATTAACTCCTTACAAAAAATAATCAACTCTAACGATTTCATTTTACCTAAATCATTACCCCCGCAATGAATAATAATGGCATTAGGCCACGGCAAGCGAGAGACACATTCATCTAAACAATCCTTTAATTGATCCACCCTTAAACCCCTTATGCCCACCCAATGAATAGCTATAACATCCTTATCAAAACCTAAATTTTCACCATAATTCCGTAGGGCCGCTCTTCTCTGCGACCAAAAAACGAAAGAATGGCCGACAATCCATACTATGAACTTCCGATGACCTGCAAAAAAGTTACAATAAACCCAACATATAAACATAACATTCTTACAACAGATGTGGCCTAATATATATTTTAAAACGTTCAGAACTCCATCTACCCAATCTTTTTATTACAGATTCATCAAGCCCCAATAACGCTGCCTCTGTAGCAGCACCAATACGAAATGAATGTGTAGTATATCTTTCGTCACTCAAACCTAACTCATTTAAACCTAAACTCAAAACCCTTTGAAACTGAAATCTAGTAACAGGTAAGCCGGATCGATGGACCAACCAATTTCCTTTAACCCCAGGACGAACCGCATTAAACTTTTCAGCTGCCAAAACCGGACAAATATCTGAACCATTTAACCTATTCAGCATTACCCAACAACCTTTTTTATCCCTATCCGTCTTTGAAGATCTAATAAACAATCTCAAAACCTGGTTACAATAAACATCATTAACTTGCAAACCAGAACCACCTTTCTTGTTTTTTGCCACTAATTCACTCACTCGAAAAGCTCCGAAAAAGGCAACAACAAATGCTGTTTTAAACAATAAACATTCAAAATCATCCCAACAAACTTTATCTAAAACCCCTATTAAACTTCTTAAAACAACTGATGAAAGAGGTTTCCTATCATCTGGAATTCTTAACCCATTGTGATAACCTTTCAGCACCTGCCGCACCAAAAAATCCTTGAAAGAATGCTGTTTCCCTGCCAATTTAAAGAAGAATGCAATCCCAACTAAATACCTATCAATACTTGTCCTAGCCAAACCTTTATCTATCAAACTAATAACAAACGCTAACGTACAGTTAATACTACCATCAAACATATCGAAACAATTTTCTTGAACAAACACATTCCAAGCCTTCCAAGCCTTAGAATAAAATTCCCAAGTGCTTTTTGACACAGATTTTGACAATAGCTCCCTCAGCTGGGCGAAGTTAACTCCCACACGCATTCTGGGACTACCGTCCCTTCTTTGTCCGCATCCGGAGCCAATGATCTGAAAAGCTTAAAATTAAAGCGGGACAAAGCATCAGCCAAAATATTCTTGCTTCCGGGAATATGTTTGGCTTTAAGCCAAATATTACCTTTTAAACATATAAAAACTAAACGGCGCAACAAATTTATCACCGGAATAGATTTGGCATTTAATGTGTTAATCACCCACACCACACCCATATTATCGCAGTTAAGCAAAATTCTCTTATTGACCCAATCCTTATACCACAACTCAAATGCAACCACCACTGGAAACAACTCTAAAAGAACCATATTTTTAACCCATCCCGCCTTCAACCATGAATTAGGCCATGCCGCAGAAGCCCATTTCCCTTTCCAAAATATACCGAAACCCGTTGCTCCAGCAGCATCAGTAAAAAAAAACTCCATAGAATGGCTATCAATAAACTCCTCCTGCCAAATAGATGACCCGTTAAAATCACTCAAAAATAGATCCTACACTCTCAAATCTTCTTTAATTTGCTTAGTTAGTCGAACCCTATGATACGGTATCTTCATTCCTGCTATTGACCGAGCCATATTCCTAGAAAAAACCCTGCCCATCGGCATAACTCTTGCTGCAAAATTAAGCATCCCCAACAGGGACTGAAACTCCTTAACCTTTAACTTATTATAACCTAAAGCTGTCTTAATAAATAACCGTAATTTAACAATCTTATCCTCTGGCAACTTAAAACACATGTTATGGGTATCTATGACTATGCCTAAAAACTGCAACTGATTAGTAGGGAAAACGGTTTTGTCCTTAGCCAATGGTACTCCAAATTCTTTTGTTAAATTCAAAAAAGCTTCCAACATCCGAAAACAATCATCTGATCCTGCTTTTCCCATAAATAAAAAGTCATCTAAATAATGAACAACAGACACCAAACCTGAAACATCCCTCAACACCCACTCTAAAAAAGAAGAAAATGCTTCAAAATAAAAACATGAAACTGAACAGCCCATTGGCAAACACTTATCAAAATAAAATAAATTCCTAAATTGAAATCCTAATGACGGAAAACACTCCGGATGAATGGGCAAAAGTCGAAAAGCCGCCTCAATATCTACTTTAGCCAGCAATGCGTCTTTACCCAAAGCTCTCACCCACTTAAGGGCGTCATCAAACGATGAATAATGTACTGAAAATTCATCTTTTTCAATTTCATCATTCAAAGAACCCCCAAAAGGGAAAGACAAATGATGGATCAAACTAAATGATCCAGGCTCCTTTTTAGGCACCAAACCCAATGGGGACAATCGAAAACATTCAAATGGCGGTTCCCTAAAAGGTCCCGCTATCCTCCCCAACGCCAATTCTTTCTCAATCTTAGCTTGTGCCACCTCTTCATTAACTTGCACTGATTTTAAATTGTCAACCCAAACAACCTTTCCTATCATAAATAGGAATCCTAAAACCATCCAAAAAAACATTTCGTAATAGCTCAGCCATCTGCCTGTTTGGGTACCGTTTTAAAAATGGAAGCAGACTTGCTAGCTTCACTGGCGTCACTGCTTTTAGACATATCTTTCCCGGTATTCTGCAAGTTCTTCCGAAAGCAACGAAAAGCAGGATGATTTCCAGCACAAACCGTACACTCATGCTTAAACTTACAAGTGTTGGGCCATTTACACTGGTTTTCGTTGAATGCCCAACAAACACCTTTCTGTCTAGGCTGCATAGGTGTATTACCAATAGGTCTGAGAGTACTACTATGCTTCTGGGGTAACATAATGCTGACCCACGATCCCACATCCTTCATTCCCCACTTTAGATTTTTATGTACTGACAATTTCTGTCTAAAGGTCTCATCATAATAAAACCAAGCGAGACCACCAAAGTTTTTATATGCCTCCAGCACAGTATCCAAATGCTGGAAAAGGCCCGTACAACTCTCACTGTGTTTCTCACAATATACACTAGCTAGTATACAAAAAGATTGTAACCAGTTATTAAAAGACCGGACAACCGGTCTACGTCTTTCATCATCTTTGTCATGTTTAAGAAGAAATTCTTTGGAAGCCGGTAGCAGTGACAATATATCTAAATATTCGTTGTTCCATATCTTTTCCTTAACTGTTTTATTTAAATGAAAACCAAGGGGTGAGACCTCACAGGACATCACCTCCTTCATACATGACTCATTAACCACATTAGCACGTAAAGCTTTACTATTATCAGAGACCCAGACCTGAGCTGGACTAGTTTCCTGTACCTTCTTTAAAACATCCACTAAAGCAAACACAGCATCATTCAGAGTATTGACAGCTAAACTGGCACACTCACCCTTAGCTGAATCAGCTCTGACCTCAGATGCCTGCTCTCTTCTTTCTTCAACAGGCAGCTGAGCCGATTTTGTATCAGCCTGCGTCAGCTGCCTGCCCCTTGAATTAAAATGATGGCTGCATCCCTCATCCGGATCATGCAGCACCTTAGCCTTCTTTAATGAAGGATTCTTCACCCGAGAAGCGGGTCTTTTCTTCTTCTGCCCGGCATCCTGCGATCTTCTTCCGGGTTTGACACGTCTATCAGACGCGACAGAGACCCGGTCACCTGATGCCGCTCGCCGAGATGAAGCGCCCTCTAGCGGTAAAGTCACCGGTATATAAACCGCCTCCGGCTCCACCTCCGCAGTCTCCTCGTCTTCTCCGGCACAGCAAGGATCAACTTGAAGATCTTCGGAAGATGACGCAGCAAGAAGATATCCTCGCAGCCACTCTTCGCCTTTCTCAGCTACCCGGACTTGAAGAATCTTCATCAGCTCATCCATTTTCAACGCAACGCTTCGCCACTGCTCACCAGTCTCAAGGACAGTGCAGTATCGGCTAGGCGTCACGTCAGGTAAGTAACAGAAACACCTCAGGGACTCCCTTATATACTTAATATTCCCGCCCTTTAGCGCAGCGCGAGGCCAGCGCAACCTATCCCAGCGCAGCGCGAGACCTTCCCTTAGCCGGCACGAGACACCTAAAAAGGCGGCAAGCGCTAGCGCAAGCGCAATAACATTTTTAAGTTATATAACCATATTTTTTTTTTTTTTTTTTTTTAAACTTGCTTAACCCTTTCTCCTATTTAATTTACTACCTCAGTCCCCCCACCTTCATGCCACCCTGCCCTATGCGGTGCAGGCTTTATCATTACATATACAATACTGGTCAATAGATTTACTGAACTAAAGAATATTTAGGTGCCTTTTTTTACTTTTAATTAAACTACTTTCAGTTATAAACCAATTCCTGTTTATTCTGCTTCCCTAATTTTATACAATATTTTCCTTCTATGCGACGTGAGAATATGAAAACAAAACAGTTATATGTTGAAAATCCCACCTTAAATGAATGCACAATTAACACAGTTTCAGATCCGATTGTGGGTCTAATTTCCATATTTTCTAGCTTTGCTAAATTGCTCCTTTTACTCAGATGCACCTCTAAAACCTAACATTTCTGGGGCATATCAATCTTGGGGCAAGGTGACAGCTTTCAACTTAACGAGAAAAGTTGAAAACACTAGGTATGATCATCACCTGCACAAAATTTCTTTCATTTTCCTAGTGAAATTATTCATTGTGAAACATGTGAACCATTAAACAAAGATAAAATGAAACAGAAAATAGCAATGTGCCTAAAAAAAACTTAATGTAGTCTAAATATTTATAGTTCAACTTTAATGTATAGACCTATGCGTGAAATAAACTTTAGTTAGAACAGCTTTAAGAAGAATACCAAAACATCCTATTAACAATGCAGTCGTTGCCTCAATTCATAGAATTTTGGTTTTAGAATATTGGGACTAGACTTTGTTTAGTTTTTAGACCTTTTTTGGTCAATTAAATTTCCTGCCCTTTTCCATTACAACAAAACTCGGAGGTCTTTTCCCATTCGGAAACAAAATTTGTTGTCATTCACCCTCACTCATGCTCTCTCACTCACCCATTCACTGTCTCTCACACTCCCATTCACTCCCTCTCTTAATCTCTCTTCATATCTCACTCATTCTGCTGACTGTTTCTGTGTCCTGTCTCATTTTCCACAGCTCTGCTTCTGTTCCCTCTTCTTGTTCTTCTGCCTTCTCTGTTCGCTCCTACCCAGTATCAGCCCCGTTAACCAGGCCTCCCGGAGTGCTCGGGCGGCGCCTCTGAGCACACCTTCTTCTCCGATTGGAGGAATAGAGAGAGGGTATCACCATGGTGAGCGTCATGGCTCTGCCCTTTTACAGAAGTACTCCTAGAGGCCAGAAAAATTATTCTGGCCTCTCAGAGTACCACCACAAAAGGGCTGAGCTACGGGGACAGCCTCTCCCCCGTTCTTCCAATCCCAATGCACAAGTCAAACTGCGATACAGCTGGTAAAGTTAAAATGCATTGACATTTCATTATGTGAAAGATAAGCAATTCCAATAATGACACATTTTCTGCAGATGTCACTTCAAGCAAAGGTGCTAATTAAGTGTCATACGTTACATGCAGCATTGGTAAGTGAAAGATATATTTTCTTTATTAGATTTAGTGAGAAGTCACAGATTTATTCACATTAAGATGAGAGAAGCTTGGATCTTCTACAATACTGTATATCACAATATATCATATGTGAAACGACATCTAAAGAAATCTGTTTTACAGTTTAACTCTCAGCATGACATAAACATTTAAACTGCTGCATAGGCTGCAGAAGTGAGGTTTGCGCGACTAAACCTCAAACATTCTATGCGACTGTTCAGTGTATTCGTTCAAAACAGACTGGCTAAACACAAACCAAATTCAAAATATGTGTCTTTCATTTATGCCCTTGCAATACCAAACACTTACTGAGTGAGATATATATATATTAGACTTCTGCATACGGATTGTAAATTTAATGGTATTGTATATTTCATCAATTCATATGAATCTCCGAAAACATAGAACTTTAAAGCAGATGAGACTCATTTGGCCCATCTAGTATACCTTTTTTTTCCTCCTGTATATACTCAAACTTCAATCAATTCTTGGTCTTGTTTATGCCTATTCTATACACATTTAACCCTCTCAGTCCTCCTAGGAAGTACCAATGGGTCCTTAAAACCTGTGGCAAGAAGCCCGTTAGGACGTACTGGTACTTTGTTGCAGCGATAAGGACAGGGCCGGCCCAAGGCAAAATGCCGCCTGGGGCGAATTTTAAAATGCCGCCCCCCCTCCCTTATCTACCCTTCCTCTCCCTCCGTCCTTGCTGCCCCCGCCCCATTATCTACCCCCCCCATTATCTACCCCCCCCCCCCCTTGTACTTACCTTTCAGCAGTCCTGCGGCGAATCACCCTGTTCGGTCTCTTGTAATGCTGAGCGCCGGAAATCTTCCGGCACTCAGCATTACAAGCCGGCACCGAGACCGAACAGGGAGACTCGCCACAGAGGAGAGAGGGGCGCCGAGCGGGTACTAACAGCTTGGTAAGCGAAAACCATTCACCCCTTTCTCTTTCGCTTTAAAAAAAAAAAAAGGGCTTAGGGCGGCAAAGTGCCGCCCCTTCAAAAGTGTCGCCTGGAGCAGTTGCCCCACTTGGATGTGGATTTGGATGTGTGCTTTGGGTCGTTGACGCGCTGAAAGGTGAATTTCCTCTTCATCTTCCTAATGGACACCTGAAGGTTTTATACCAAAATTGCCTGGTATTTGGAACTGTTCATAATTCTCTCTACCCTGACTAAGGCCCCGGTTCCAGCTGAGGAAAAACAGCCCCAAAGCATGATGCTGCCACCACCATGCTTCACTGTGGGTATGGTGTTCTTTGGGTGATGTGCTGTATTGTTTTTGCGCCAAGCATTCCTTTTGGAATTATGGCCAAAAAGTTCAGCCTTGGTTTCATCAGACCATAACACGTTTTCCCACATGCTTTTAGAGGACTTGATGTTTTTTTTTGCAAATTTCAGCCGGGCTTGGATGTTTTTCTTTGTAAGAAAAGGCCTCCGTCTTGCCACCGTACCCCATAGCCCATTCATATGAATAATACGGGAGATTGTTGTCACATGTAACACACAGCCAGTACTTGCAAGAAATTCCTTTAATGTTGAAGTAGGCCTCTTGTAAGCCTCCCTGATCGGTTTTCTTCTCGTCTTTTCATTTATTTTGGAAGGATGTCTATTTCTTGGTAATGTCTCTGTTGTGCCATATTTTCTCCACTTGATGATGACTGTCTTCACTGTGTTCCATGGTATATCTAATGCTTTGGAAATTCTTTTGTACCCTTCTCCTGACTGATATCTTTCAACAATGAAATCCCTCTGATGCTTTGGAAGCTCTCTGCGGACCGTGGCTTTTGCTTTGAGATGCAACTAAGCAAATGTCATGTAAATCCTACCAGAACAGCTGAACTTTATTTGTGGTTAACAAGAGTCACTTCAAATGTGGAATATAAAACTACCCAGCGCTTCATACAGGGGTAATTATAAATGTATTTAAAAAGATAGCATAATAATAGAAAGGGTTATGACTTACTAAATACATTTGTGCGATTTAGTTTACATCGGACACAAAATTAAATATTAGCTTTTTTATGTAATAATGATGGTGGAATAGCTATTAAGTGTTAATGCAGTTCAGTGAAACTAGTGCACTTTAATTTTCTTTTCTAATGAAGCATTAAGATTCCATATGTTTTCTAATGATTACTGAATGCAGGATGGGCAGCATCGAAGACTCAGTTGAAGTAAGTTTGATTGTGTGAGTAAACAAAGAAAATAGCTGAAAGCCTACTGATTTGATGATTTGATACAGTTCCAAATAAAGATTTAGAAAAAGAAATGTGATGCATAGTATACGAGTCCTTTTAATAAGCATAAATGTGCTTAAGGACGATTATCTCATTGATGAGAGAGATGATTAGGGGGTTATAACACTTGACAAAAGCAGTTTTTGCCAACATGTTGGGTAAATCTCTGCCTTCTGCTTCAACAGTGGTGTTACTTAAAATGTATTTGGTATTTACTTGCATACTTTTTTTTTTTTAACTTAGGCTTATTTTGTTAATAAATTGTTATTAACCGTCAGGGTTTAATTAAATGTTGTAACATCTATTTAAAAAATTGGCACCTTAGTCTCCTCGAAACATAGTGATGGATAACAGTTATAAATATTTAGCATTAAATAATTACTAGTCTACTCTGAACCATATTTTAAGGCAACAATTTAAGATTTTAAATTTTAAAAAGCTGAAAGACAGTCACACTGTGCGCAAGGCCAGTAAAATGCCTAGTTTTGTCACCAATATTTATCAATGAAAATAAAGAATAATATATGATAAGACAGAAAGATAATACAAAATATTTTGTGTTGTCCACAAATTAAAAGTTTGGCTAGTAGCATAAATAGGCAACTGCGTTAATCAACTAATGTTCTGTTCCGGAGTAGAGTTTATTTAATAAACAACTAGAACACACTGTGGGCAAGCACAGTCTAATGCCTAAAAATAATTTTTTGTGTTGATCAAAAACTACTGGTTTTGCTCTAAAATAAATTGGGGGAAAATGTCTGATGCAGTCCCTGTAAGTGGTATATATAAATTATATACATACCCTACGGCTTCTTCTATCCACCCCACACCAGTACATTTTCTGCACTAAAATAAACTATTATTACTTTATGAATTAACTTGTATATGAGCAATGAGCATTAATCTCAGCCTCTGCTAAGGCAACTGTCACACACTCCAACTCCCATCAGTCTGTAACTGCTGCTACTGACAAGTTAAAATGGCGTCCCTATACCTATATATCTAATGCTTACCCCTCCCCTTTTAAATCCTGATTGGACAGAGTGAAAAAAGTAAGAAAAAACTCCCACAGGTTGTTGGACCCATCAATCACAGCCATTACCATCAATGAGACCAACCCCCATTTTTTGACTAATTCTACCTATCAGTTATTGATATGTACCCTCCGATACACAGTCCCTCCCGCTTTACCACAGCAACGAGCACCAAAACAGCTTGTAATGGTGGCTACATGTGGCAACAAATGGATAAATAACAAAATTTGGGCATTTTTTAAAAAAAATTTGGCAGTTTCCTCAGGGATTGCCCTTGTTTTTGGAGAATCGTATGAACCCACGAAACAGACAATATTGATTAAAAAACATGAATCGGATTGCACAAGCATGTAAGCTTTCTTTCCATTTTCTATTTGAAGTAAAGGGAAGATCAAATAGATTTACAACCGAGAACTCTTTAAGATTGATAAAACTTTTTTTATTTTGTATTTTGAATAACATCAGGGGGAAAAAAAACAAAGAAACCGTTACAATACCTAAATTAAGAAAACTGAACTTTTCTTAAGTTTAATTTAGTTATAATAAATGATAGAATGACAGACTCCCCCTTTAATGCACAAAGTACAACAGAATTAAAATCATTATTCTGAACTAGTCATAAAATGTATAAATCTGGTGAGCAGCAACTTGTCCTCTGAGAATTTCTTACAAAATCCAAGAACAATGAATAAGCATAGAGACAGATTTTGTATTGCAGCAAGTTTAAGTTAATATTAATATCCCTTAAAATGAGATTACAGTTGCTTGTTATAATAATTCTTTCCCGGATTCATATTCTGTAACAGGATTTTATTTTTCGTCTGCACCAAGCAAGAACTATTGATTTACTCTGGATATGAATTTAATAGGTTCAGCTGCAGAGATGTTTTTAAGTGCTTTAGACTTTTTCTTCACAGGCTCTCTTGCATATACTCTTTGCATTTTGTGAGACAATGTAGGAAAACCCTGGCATGATTTTGAATGTTCTACTTTTATATCCTCAAGGGACGTATAAAGTCAATATGGCAGCGATAGATTCTGACTGTATAACTTTTGAGAAGGTCATTTCGTTGTGATAGAAGCTTGGTAGGATACTTCAGTATTCTGTTCTAAAGTACTTTATTGGAATTCATTTCAGTGTTCCGTTTCTTTCATTTAGACACATATACCCATTGTTTAATTAAACCTGTCACCTCTACAGGTTCCACCCTTCAATCTGACTCCACCCTTGTTTCATAAATAAAATAAATAAACCAGATAAAGTTCGTATTACCGTGTACTGTAGAGTACACCTTTTAAACACTTCACTGTGTATGTCATTATCATTCCCATCACTGATGTTATTATCCTGTCCACAAATGCAATCTATTTTTCATCTGTTATGGCTCCCTCTCCCCTTGCCATCAGAATGATTATACAATATGTCATCATTCTTCCTCCTCCCAAAAGCTTTGTAATCTATTCCTCCATTAAGTCATTATTCAAAGCCCCCAATGCCTTTCCCATTTCATTTAAACACTTATTTTATTTGCCTTTCATATTCAACCCTGTATTTGTTCTAGCCATATTTGGAAAAGTTTTGAAATTATATTAAAGATACTAAACAGAGGAAATTTCAGAGGGATATAAACTATCTTTATATCCCTTTTGATGCTCCATTCTACCCCACAATATTGTCTAGAACCTGGTCTAATCCGCCCTCGTTATTATACTACTCATTTATGGTATGTCATCCTTATCCCAGACTTAAAGTGTTATTTTCCTATGTACATTACACCACGAATATTTACCACATGGATACACAAAGTTTATGTCTATGCCGTTTTGATTATCTTCTTTACAATCTAAAATGTTAGAATAAATTGGAACAAATAGCGCATTTAAAAACTGTGCAGTTTTCAATTCAAAGATATGTCTAAAAGGCATCCTGCTGCTACTAAATCCATATGATGGCAACATCATAAATACAAGCCGATTGTTCCACAGACACTAACATTAATTTTAACATTGCATAGGAGGTCGACTAAATAAGATTACAATATGTTTCTTTTTTGTTATTATTTTTTATATAAACCTGACCATTACACCAACAAGGACTTTTTGGACAGTAATATGTAGTCCCCCCCCCTTTCCAGCTGCAACAGCTTCCATTCTTCTGGAAAGGCACAAAATTTTGGAGTGTTTCTGTGGGAATGTTTGCCCATTCATCCAGAAGAGCATTTGTGAGGTCAGGCATTGATGTTGGATGAGAAGGCCTGGCTCGCAATCTCCTTTCCAGTTCACCCTAGAGGTGTTTGATGGGGTTGAGGTCAGGGCTCTGTGCAGGCCAGTCAAGTTCTTCCACACCAAACTCATCCAACCATGTCTTTATGGATGTTGCTTTGTGCACTGGGGCACAGTGATTCTGGAATAGAAAATGGCCTTCCCCAAACCGATGTAATAAAGTTGAAAGCAGAGCCATGTCCAAAATGTCTTGGTATGCTAAGATTTTCCTTCACTGGGGCCAAAATACTAAAAAAAACAGTACCATATCATTATCCCTACTCCTCCAAACTTTACAGTTGCCGCAATGCAGTCAGGCAGGTGACGTTCTCCTGGCATCTGCTCCAGGGTCCAGTGGCGCCGTGCTTTACATCACTTAATCCCACGCTTGGCATTGTGCTTGGTGATATGAGGCTTGTAGCTGCTCAGACATTAAAACCCCTTACATGAAGCACAGTTTTTTACAACATAAAATGTCATTTTTTATTAAAAAAAATAAATTAAAAAGAGAGCATAGTTAATCTATCATTCTTAGCTTTTGTATAGCCAAAGAAAGCGGTATAACACAACCACATTACAGATGCAATTTTGATTGTATATGATTGACATGTTGCTTTGTTTGTCACATAATTCAAGTTAGGTATTTGAATGTTTGATTACTAAGTAATGAGGTGACGGATGTGAGAATGGAATATTCACATTGTCACACTGAAGGATATGTTGATGAAGGATGGTAGGTAACTGGTTCACTTTGGTGGGAGGTTACGAATTCAATATATCTGCCTAGTTTAAATCATGTCCAAAGCCATTGCCCATATATCGATCTGTTCTCGCCTGGCAGGTAGCAACATTGTTAGAATGCCTTAAGACTAGTTGTTTATATAAATTCAAACACATTTTTCTTGACGGTTTCCATTATATTTAACTAGTAAAAGTACTTTCATAATAAAATTATTTTACGGGCAATGGAAATGCATTTTTATCGGCAATTTACGGGCTTCCATAATATTGAAAAACAGATTTACTTTTCCAGTCTATTACTTTAATTTATTCTGTAAACGTATTGCTCTAGAATAAAAAAAATACTATTTATCAAAAAGTTACCATAACAGCACAGTACAAAGTTGTTTAAAATTATATTTATTTTCATTTATTTATGTGACATAAGTACATTTTTTATCATCACACATAGTGTAAAGTGCATAAAAGAATGTTTCGTCTGTTGGGGATTTTCAATCGTTATTTAAGTTGCCAATGTCAGCTGCCTTCTGGAGAAGCCTATGGAGACTTTTGGTTCACAAACCCTTCTAAAGTTTTTTTTTACAAGGTGAATTTGGTACATTTTAAAATGCTTGAGTATCTGATTGCTATTAATTTAAAATGAGGCTTTTTTATCAGTCATACAGGTGTTACTGCATTATTTAATGGTTGGATGGTTTTATAACAAGCTTTTGTGATGCTGTTAACGCAATTTCAGTTTCCGATTGTGCATGTCTGAAGTAGCACAATGTTCAGTATAAACTGAAGCACTTGCATGGAATTACTGTGACTTCTGATGGCTCCGATGCTCATTCGGCCGGATCCTTATTATAATTCTTGTTTTCCAGTAATGCTTTCCCAGAGGTTGCAAATCTTAAATTCTCATAAAAGTAGAATTTCCACGAGTAAAATAATAATAATGCAGAGGTTAATTACCCCGGTAATTAAAAAGCATCAAGTTATTTGGAAGCTGTCAGTTGGGATAAACTGTTTTATATCCTCTATGCACTTGGATTAATTTGATAGGGAAATCTGTAGGTCAGTACAATATGTCTCGTTATGTTCTACTGTCAAAATCATTTCCCTGTTGCCCTGGAAGTCAGAAAAGTTTGCAATTATAAGGATATGGCTCTTGAGATTTAATATGCACAACATTAATTAGAAATGAAAATAAAAACGAGCATGGCACATTGTTAAAGTAGTTTACATCATGTTTCCTTTTGAAACATACAGATCATGTCCATTACATGCATTGTATTGAATTTAACCAATGTAAAAAATATTATAAAATATGTTGTTGTGTTTGTATTAGTCGCTATAATGTTTCCATTAAGAACAATTAAGCAAGCTTCTGATTAAAGGCAAACCCAGCCAGAACCAGTGTGGATCCTAAATATTGGGTTTTATATTCCCAGTTGTTATAATCAGAAATAAAATATGACACATCAGAGATTATTCATTCTAAAAGAACCCCTTTATTTTTTGGTAAACAAAATAACATTTTAAATATAATGAGTAAAGTGTTTTACGTTTGCTTGTAAATTCCCTGTGTTTGTGCTTTTTCCCTATTGATTTTGTGGAATATAATCTACTTGCCAATACTTAGAAATGTCAAAAATAAGCCATAACATATTGGCAATGATCAATTCACATCTATGTGGTAGCGTTCCTAATTTCAATTGACGATGAAAGGGTTATGTCATCTGTTAAGGTTAATTAGGCCTTTTGCTGTTACTGCCAGTTTTCATCTATCGATCATCGTCATCAGTATATGAATTATGTTTTGCTGGGTTTTCTATGGGTGTTATATATAGTATGTACAAGAGCAAATCACTATAGCAATCAATGAACAGTTCTTCTGACTGTGCCAATTTACTATACATATCCCTCCAATATTATAAATCCTTCAAATATTTGTTATATTTCTGTGTCAAGGAAGTGCATCAATTACTTGTTTCTTAAGATATGAATGTTAAATGTGGACTTTCATTTTTATAACCTTTGAATGGAATCCCCAATTTTCCTGATATTTGGTGATTACTGTATGGTTCATTATCTACTTAATGAGACTTAATGGCAGTAGGACACAATGATTGTGAAAGAGTATACATTATATTTTCAGGATAGGCAGATGAAAAAGTGGCTCATTATATATATATATTACACACATGTGTTAGATGCTAACATGCTAACAGTGTAAATCATACACAATATGGACAAAAGTATTGGGGCATCTGACCATTTAACCAACATGGACTTTTATAACATTGCATTCTAAATACATAGACATTAACAGCTTCCACTCTTCTGGGAAAGCTTTCTACAAGATTTTGGAGTGTTTTGAGGGGATTGTTTCACATTCCAGTTCATCCGACAAGTGTTCAATGGGGTTGAGGTTAGGGCAGTCAAGTTCTTCTACACCAAACCCATCCAATCATGTCTTCACGGACCAAAGCATTGTCCAAAATGTCTTGGTATGCGGAAGGGGACATACCAAGACATTTTGGCCAATGCTATGCTTCTAGGAACAGTTTGGGGAAGGCCTTTTTCTAGGATGACTGTGCCCCAGTGCAAAAAGCAAGGTCCATAAACCTTACTACATTTGTGTGAAGAAATGTCTCAATATCAAATCCTAAAATAATGTCCTTTTTACTAAATTGAGTATTTCTATTACTGTTATTCTATAGACTCTATACTTGAAAGTGCCCCTATAATATTAGATCACCTCAATGCTTTTAAAATATAATATGGTGTGAAAACTATATATGTATTTTTTCTCCAATGTAAAGCTTTCTGTTTTAAATCCCATCTTGCTCCAAAAGTTTTCAAAATCTTCACACCACTGACCCTCTCCTTCTGCCCCATTCCCCTTTGACCTCCTCAAAGCAACAGGGTCCGCTTCTCCTATATGTCTTTAAATGTGTTTATGTTATTGTCAATTCTGTATATTGTCATTTTTATTGCTGTTGTTACTTTTCACTGCCCCCTATTGTGATACAGAATCTCCAGGCGCTCCATAAATTTTTTGTCTTACCTGTCAACATAGCATATAACAATTTGACAATAACAATAACTTTGACAGCTATCAAGGTGACATTCATTCATGCCAAAAAATCAGTCTAAGTACATTGCTGGCATTTGCTTAATTGGATAATTAAGCAATTTATAAGAACATTAGGAAGAAAGGTGCACATAAAATACCCTCTAATATTTCTAGTTGCATGTTCATGTAATTTCACTAATACAGTATCGCAGTCTTATACTTCTGACCTAAAAAACAAATACAGAGTATATTAATATAGCCATACTTTGCTGACAGGACCAAAGTCTGAGCAGTACCTTAGAGGCTATTTGTAGGAAAACACCTAAAACCTCACTGGGAGATTGTTTAAATTATTATTTGCCTACTCTTGTGAACCATAAGAGCTTTCTGTCTCTGCCAACACAGATCACTATATAAAAAAGATGTGAAAACCAGTGTAAGTAGAATAGATAATATAAAAATAAAAGACTTTCCTTCCTTATATTATACTGGATACACAGCCACAACCCTTAACAACACTCTCCAGGTGTTAAAAGTTACAAACACAATCCACTTGGGGGCGCTCGCATAAACCAGTGTTAATTGATATGAAAAAAAAACAAGGAAAAACTCTTAATAGTGTAGAAATAAAACAACAAAACTACAAAACTTGTGTTATATCTAGACTATTGGAGTTTTTCTTTGTTTTTTTCATATCATTTAACACTAGACTTGTGCATTTGTCTTCGGGCGAACATGAAAACGAACACGAAGAGTGTGTTTTCGTGTTCGTTCCGAAGACACGCCGAAGAGAAGACAGCGGCGGTAAAACGTAGGCGAAGACGAAGACACACACCACGAAGATCTTTGTGATCGTCTTCGTCTACCACTCTCCCTGGTCCCTTCCCCTTCTAACTTACCTTGGCATTACGGCATCGCGGCAGTTCACGGAAGTGAAAATCCGCAGGTTCGCCGTCACGGGCTACAGGGCAGTGCGAATGAGCCTATTGGTCGCTTACAGGGACCTCCTCTGGCATCAACCAATTGGTTGATGCCAGAGGAAGACCCTGCAGGTGACCAATAGGCTCACTCGCACGGCCTTTGTAACCCCTGACAGCGAACCTATGGATTTCCGCTCCCGTTAACTCCTTCGATGCTGCGTTAGATAACGGGAGCAGAAATCCATAGGTTAAAGGGTTGTGCAAGCGACCAATAGCAGTGGTGGAACTACCGGGGTCGCAGGGGTCGCGACTGCGACCGGGCCCTGGAGTTCTGCCAGCCAGGGGGGCCCAAGGGGTGCCGAGCGGTTGCTGAAAACGACCGCTCGGCAACTCTTGGGCACCCCTGACTGACAGAAATCCAGGATGCCTCTGCTTCCCGCCGCCACCGCTGCCGCCGCTGCTGCTGCCGCCATCGCCGCAGCTGCCTGCCTCAGAATACGAAGATTTTTTTTCCCCGAAGATGAACATGAAGAGCCCCCTGGTGCCCAAGTCTATTTAACACAGGTGTATGCGAGCGCCCCCAAGTGGATTGTGTTTGTAACACAGATCACTATACTGTTGTTTCCCTACAATGTTTCAGGCCATCTGGGTATCATATCATGCCCATTTGCTCACTCACAGGAACTTTGGCAATTTAGAAGCAACAAGTGAACGGATTTAGGAGGCCGCTCTTAACACTTAGTAATGGACAAACTAAGAAATGTAGTACATACTGTGTTGTTTTTAATGCATTAAAATGACAAGTTCTTTTAAATTTGTAATGTATTGCATTGTTCTTTATCTACTAGGGAAGCCTAGATGGGCTTTATAGTTCTTAGCTGCTGTCACGTTTTATGTCTCAATTTCTTTTTATTCATTAGGGTTGTTATAAGGGAGCGCTGAGTAGCTGCATAAAGTGTCCCCATCCATTAACCATTTCTGTCCCCTTAGGACTGCCTTGTCGTCAGAATCCAGCATCGCTAGGTATGACATGTAACATTGTCATAAAACAGGTCAGCTGTGATACCTACACTATAGAAGCCAAATTTGGAGCAAAATATATATTTATTAATTTGGGGGGGGAAGCATGGGACCTGAATGAGACAAGACAGGAGATGGTAAGGAAAAAATGATAGGGATAAAAAACAATAGTCACAGGAAAACATGTTTGAAGAATACTGGTCTACAAAGTAGATGGGGATTTGAAGGGAGTAATATGTTCAGACCAAAGGAAGTAAATCGGAAATGGGCTTGAGGTGGACAAGCATCTGTAACTGGGCTAAAGGGACAAAGTGTCATTGCTTATCTGTTTGTTTATTCCCTGCTTTGACAAAATCAATTACTTACACCTGTATGAACTAGAGGGGTATATCCAATGATACAGGAGCTGAAAGCCATTAAATTGTGCAGCACAGATGTTACAGAAAATATACCTACATTTCAGAATTTGTCAATTTTTAGCCTGTCCTTGCCTGATGAGGTTAAAGAAAGATTGAAACATCTGTACGTAGGTAACTCTCAGGCTGATGCACTCCAACCCTATGACAACAGGCATATATAAATAAGGACCTTCAAATACCATGAATGAAGAATCACAATGTGAAATACTGTGTGTCTATGTGTGAACATCTTTGTCATTTTCCGCTGACGTCGGGGGCGTTCCCGTTGACGGCAGCGGGAAACACCCCCATTTAAAGGAAAAATGGGCGGGGAGCGGGGCGTGTCAAGACCCCACTGCCACGACTCTTGGCCCGAAGAACCAGAGAAGCATTGCTCACCCGGCAATCTCCGGGTCAAACCCGGAGAGTTCTCAGGTATGATGATCAGGTGGCAAAAAACTATAACAAAGTGTAATTGCTTGTGACATGTTTAGTTTGAAAGAAGCTAAGATCTCTTCAATCCCATTCCATACTTACAAAAACTTTCTAAAGTGGTGGCAAAACTAGAAAAAGTGTAGAATTTAAAATGCATTGACTATTTTACCTCAGGGAAGCTGATATCTGTGGAAAATAGTGGGACAAGGTGTCAAAACTAGAATTTTCTTATCAGTTTCCTGCCCAGGATATCTTTACTTTATTTTTGCCTGCTCTTACAAAGGCTACCTGATTCAATCAGTAAATTAAGTAATGCAGATCCAGATAACAGTTAGGGTAACTTCTTTATTATATACACATAGGGTGGGTTTGAATGCATATAAATTGCATTAAACACTATATAGGCATAAGTAAACTATAAAATGTACACTTTTGTGAAAGCAAAACATCCAATTTAAATGCATTCACAAATGTTTTTATACTGCACGTTGTGCAGTGATATCTTATTAATACCAAAGGGTTCATTTATTAACATTCATATACAGTTCTATACAAAGTCTGTCTCAGGCACTGTGTTGGACGATTGAATTTAGTTTAACACAATATGTTCAGAGCAGCTGGCATTCATGTCTGCTTTGTTTCAGGATCTGTTATAAGCCAATGTCAGTACTCCATGGAATATGAAGAGCTGCTTTGAGTGAAAAGATTTATTGAGCTGAGAAATGACATGTGATCGAAAGTAGCCTGGCAGCAATGCCTGCAACAAAGTGTTTCACTGAGAGATCGTTTTAAGTCTGATATTGATTGGTGTAAGATGGATGCTTCTTGAAATGGTATTCTTCGGTGCATCATTGATCTTCATATAGCCTCACCATGCTTCCCCAAGTGTTTAGTTCATGATGCTCGATGATAAATAAAAGAGCCGCATACTGTCATGCACTGCTGTTTCTCATGTAAAATGTGAAGGGATCTGTTGTGGATCATACCTCTAAAAAGTTTATTGAAGCCTGTCTACTTTGCCAGGTGTTATGCCTGTATACTGTTAACATTTCACAGACTAGTACATTTTAATATAATTTCCAACATGCAATTACATCTAACAATATATAAATTGACATTATATATATATATATATATATATAATCAATAGACCTCTGCATAGATTATGGATAGGGCATATTCTTAACAACATGACCATTCCTTCCTTCATTTGTAGATATGTAAATATGGGTTTGAAATATATGCACTTTACATGCTGAACACTTCTATAAGTATTAGCATTGTAAGTAATATGTATTTCAATGGAGTGCAGCTCATACATGAGAGCAGTGATGGCATGCTCTAAAACTAAAAGCTAGCAGTGAAGAAGAAACATGGATCTTCTAGGCCAGGTGCCTGGGGTGCATAAGACCAAGGAGCTCTATTAAAGCAATGGCAGCAGGAAGTTGAGAGAGTAAGTAGCAGCCCTTAATATCCTTCCTCCTGTCATATCCTGTACATAGACAGGGAGTGCTACACGAAGAGCTGGAGTGCCTGGTGGAGTATTGAAATTTCAGAGATAGGTAGAAGAGTGCCCTGCCCATACACTATATGACCAAAAGTATGTTGAAATCCGTCCTAATTATTGGATTTAGGTCTTTCTGCCACACTCGTTGCCAACAGTTATACAAAATCAAGCACATCTCTATAGACAAAAATTGGCAGTAGAATGGGTCATACTGATTTTAAACGTGGCATGTTCAATGCCACATTAAATGCCACCTGTGCCGGAGTTTAGTTTGTGAATTGTCTGCCTTGCTAAGTCTCCCCCACTCCACTGTAAGTGCTATTATTGTGAAGTGGAAGCATCTAGGATTACAAGTGGTAGACAACGCTCATTCAAATAGAGGGGCTGCTGAGTGCTTAAGTGTGTAGCATGTAAAAATCACAATTCTTTGTAGCAAACTGACAGTATAAGCAACATAAGCATTAGCACTGTGTGTCGGGAGCTTCCAATAATGGGTTTTCATGGCCGAGTAGCTGCACACAAATTGAGGGATCACTATGTGCAATGCCAAGTGTAGTTACAACCGAGGTATGCAAAATTGCATCTCTGAACGCACAACACGCCGAACCTTGAAGCAGATGGGCTACAGCAGCAGAAGACCAAGAACAGAAAACTAAGGCTACAATTCGCACAGGCTCAAAATTGGAGAATGGAAGACTGTTTCCTGGTTGGATGAGTCTCAGCTGTGACATTCAGATGGCAGGGTCAGACTTTGGGGTAAACAACATGAAAGCATGGATCCATCCTGTCTTGTATCAACGGTTCAGGCTGGTGGTGGTGTAATAGTTCTCGGCACAAATTAGGCTCCTTAGTACCAATCGAGCGTTGTTTAAACACAACAGCCTACTTATGTATTCTTGCTGACCATGTCCATCCCTTGATGACCACACTGTACCCATCTTCTGATGGCTACTTCCAGCAGTATAATGCATCATGTCACAAAGCTCACATCATCTCAACCTGGTTTCTTGAACATGACAATGAGTTCACTGAACTCCAATGGCCTCCACAGTCACATATCTCAATCCAATAGATCACCTTTGGGATTCGCATCATGGATGTGCAGCCGACAAATCTGCAGCAACTGCATGATGCCATCATGTCCATATGGACCAAAATCTCTGAGGAATGTTTCCAGTACCCTGTAGAAAGTATGCCACAAAGAACGAAGGCAGTTCTGAAGGCAAAAGGGGGGGTCCAACCCGGTACTGGCAACGTGTACCTAATAAAGTGGCCAGTGAGTGTATATCACTTTGTCTTAAATGGTATGCACTTTTGTTTTTCTACAAGTGATGTAATATTAATAATAATAGTAATAATAATTATCTGCTAGAACTGAGAAGCATTTTGCCTAGGCACATTAAACCTAAACTGTATGGACATTCAGTAACCAAAAAATAGTATAGCATGGTGTATAAATACGTATTTTTTATCATGCACAATTATATTGTATTTTTATTTCTAAACCATATTGCGTCATCATCCTTTTCTGTCATTAAATTCTTTTTCATACAAAAACAGAAAGTGCTTGTAAGTATTCATAAAGGTTCTACAGCTGCAAACAGCAGGGTGTTAATCACTTTCACCACCTAGATGCTCATATACAAATGATAATTAGCAATTGGACAGGGGCCCCTTGGTTACTAAATTCTCCTGTTACTTGTTCACTCTTAACACCTCTTATTTGCCATTTTAATTCCATGGAAAGTATGTTCACATAAAAAACAACATTATCGGCATTTCTTAAGAAAATGTCATCTCATATGGTGTTAGAAACAGAAAATTAACATATATTGCTATACAAATAAAAGGAAATTCTCTTAAATGAACTTAAATGAATTGGTGTAGAAAGTCCACCTGAAACCACATGTTTTAGCAAGGCGATGTAGAGTAGATGTGGGAAATGTTAGAAGCAGAAACTAGACTGTGGATCCAGGAATAAGTACAGATATAGCCAAGATAATTCCAAAGGGTCTCAAGTAGATCTAAAAATACAGAAATGTACCCGTGCATATGGATAGTTGTATTTATTTCTATCATTTTTGGACAAGAAACTAAACTAGGTGGGGAACACAATAATGGCTAGGATGCAAGATAAAGCACTATATTGTAGGAGGAGAAAATGTGGAGAAAATTCCAGAGGCAGGTGAGCAGAAGGCCCAAAAAGTTTAAAAGGGTGCTGATCTTGCCCTTCATAAATACTGAAACAAGTTAAGGGGTTGTAAAGAGTTACTGAGAACAGTAGGTGGATAGCGAAGAGATTAAATATGTACAATTTGCTTACACAAGTATAAAGGTGTAAGACAGGACTGGCTTGGCCATCTGGTACACAGGGCAAAATCCTTTGGCCAGTAGGGCCTAATACCTTCCCCACCTACAACTCCAGTGGAAGATAAGGTCCTGCAAGATGCAGCCGCTTGTTGTTCCACTTCTGATTAGCATTGAAGGGAGGGAATATGAGAAGTTCTGTTTTGGAGTGATTGAGTTTTAGGAAACATGCAGACATTCAGGTAGAGGCAGATACAAGGCAGTTAGTTACTCAACCTAAGACAGAGGCAGAGAGATTGGGAGAGGATAGGTAGATCTGGGTGTCATCAGCATACAGGTGATGCTACATCACTCGCATACTTTCTACATCACTCGCATACTCTCATTATTTGGCAAGCTTATCTCATCCTTTGGCTTTCAATACGAAAGCCAAAGGATGAGATAAGCTTGCCAAATAATGAGAGTATGCGAGTGATGTAGCAGAGGGAATAGATTGAGAAGTACACATTGGGGAGAGTAGGAACCCTATACCACCACCCTTCCTGTCATCAGGTCTGTGAGTGACATGGAGGCCACCATAGGAGAGAGCAGCGGGAAACACAGTGTTACAAGAGGTTAGCCAGGTTTCAGCTAGAGCAAGAAGATGCAGGGAACTAGAGGTGAAGTGGTCATGCAAGGCTGTTATTTTGTTACACACAGAACATGCATTCCAAAGACCACTGTTATACGGAGAGTAGGAGGAGTGTCAGGGTATGTGGACAAGTTTCTGAAATATTGAGTGGCAGAGTATGAGGAAGGGATCAACAAGGGAAGCCCAGGATTTTGGGAGATATCCCCAGGTGTTAATAGTAGGAGAGAGTGAGAGAAGGTGGGAATAGGACTTGTGTGAGTGGAGAGATTGCTGGGAGTGGGGGAAGATGGAGGAAAGAGAGGAGGGAAAGGTGAAAAATGACATGAAAAATGGCATGAGAGAAGGGAGGTAATGAGGGAGCAATACAGACATAGTGTGGAGGTGCTAGTGACTGGTGAGAGATACTTGTTCTACTGACAAATACATTGTAAGTAATCCTGGCAGCATAGTCAAGCACCAACCTTTTCAGTCTGTTGGTGTGTGTAGTTAATCTTTGATGCTAAATGACAAAACTTCCAAGTTCGTGGTTAATCTCTTCATTGCTTGAGTGCAAAGCTTCCATGTGTGTAGTTAACCTTGTCAGTGCTGTAGAATAAAATGCAGTATATGTGTATTTTACCATTTTAATAGCGCATAATGTAAAAAATTGCCAATCTTATGGGTGGGTGTAGCATCACGGTTGCCATGCAGAGTGCAGATGTTATTAATAACCTTAGTATGTGTGTGTTTTGTTTGTTTTTTTTGCTTTAATTTTGATGAATATAAGTTGCTTTATTGAATGCTAAATTGGAACAACAAAGAATTAGCCTGATTTGATGCATAAACCAGAATGTTATTTTTTATTTATGAACTGCACATTTATGAAACGTTATAGGCACAAAAGACACAATGATATTTTCTTACAAATTCTGTCTTAACTAATCATTTATATATATACACATTTATTATACTATATATTGAATGTTTTTTAAATGAATTTGCACTGTTGGTTTTATTCACTTTTATATTATGCAGTTGAATTATTGAGGTTTATTTTCTGATTAATTAATTTAATACTCTGAGTTTTAATCACACGTTGTATCTTGCCTGCATTGTGTAACGCTCACATATTTGGTACTTAAACTCTTTGATATATGAGTTTAATCTATTTTTATTGTTAGTTTAGTCATACTGCTGTGCACATGCAACAAATCACATGCCTTAAAACTACATATAGGTATTATATTTATTTCCAACCACATGAAAAGTGCGTTGTTTTGTGGCACTGAGCAATTTTATTCTTGCAAAATAATTTTGTAATTAAATACTAGGTGATCAATAAAGTGCATGGTAAAATAGGCAACCTATTCTGTAAACATAAGGGATACTATGCCTCAGTCATGCAAAATACCTCAAAACATTACACTACCTTTTATCTTTAGATAAATATGTTTTGGCTCCAACTGGACAAGGCACATTGAGTATTTTTAGCCACATGAAAAAAAAACACAACACAGTGCAGCTCATGATCAAGATAACGAGGTTAACTGAAACACCACCTATACCTCAAAGTGGAATCAACATATGGAAAAATACTAAAACAATTGTATCAGTCCTCAGTAAACCACAATGACATTTGGAAATAGCAGTTTAGGGAAATAAGAAAAATCTAGAAATATATGTGACGGTATAAAAACCACTTTTAATAAAATCACAGCTGTCAGTCTGAAAAACCACAGGGCCCTTGTGGCTAGACTCAGTTGCTTGATTAGCACAAAAATAATAAACAGAAAAAAATACCAAAAAATATATAGTAAAACATATAATAATATAACACTCCTGATCAATATTGCTACACGGTTCAGGCTTAATGAGTATAAAGTCCCATAAAACAAAAACCTATAAAAATTGTATCCAACTAAAAAAGACTTTTCCTGCAATTGTCCTGCAACATGAATTTGTATCAACAGTGTTTCAGCACTGAATACTTCAAAACATCGTGCTGATATCTGTAGAAAGATGTCCTCAAACATTCAGTATGGTATGGATCCCTTGGGGTAGGCAGTAAGCACAATGTCTTTATAGAATCACTGGCCGGTGCCTTATTTGGTAAAAACAGATGTTCTTTTTCTTAACGGATCATAAAAGGTGGTACACTGTACCGCTCACCATCTGATGTTAGACCGGATTTTTGTCGCTAGCAGATCTTTTCCAGTGCAACGCTCCAACTGGGAGATATGGCTCTGGATGGAAGGTAGCCTCTCACACAGGCGAGCACACTGGCAATCACCGGCGTCTGACGTAACAGTCAGATGATATCCGTCAGTTGTTAACTGTGTGTAGGACGAAATCGCAAATGTATCGGTCAATTGATGATAACCTCTGTTTTATAGCCTCTCTCCGCAGAGACTCACATCTGTGTGGGAATCTCATACTCCTGTGTAAAACAATCACGTTTCAACCAATTTCTTCATTGTGCAGTTCACAGCTAAACCGGGCAGTGGAAAAAGTATTATAACTTAACTTATAACTTAAGTAAAATGTTCTTATAGAACCTCCTGGCTTAATATTCCATACACCAAATCAGGACACTTGTGTCGGGGTATGGTTAGAAGTGGGAAGGAGGCATTGCCAAACACAGGAGGGGGCTTGGACTGTATGGGGTCAACTTGCAGTACTTAACTACAGAACATTGGTGGGATCCCATGTTAGAGCTGCGATGGAGGTGTATGTGTGTGTGTTGGCCCTTTGTAATGCGTAGTAAAACATCACTTACAGGATCACAATCCATGAAAAAAGCCACTATACCACAATTATAGACAGTGTGTTTTCTGGAAACTCATTCTTAAGGCTGAATGCAATACTAAAGGTTTATTAATTAAACTCATTGTTTTAAATATAGGTTGGCAGCCCCCGTTGTTCAGATGCCAAAAAAGCAAAATAATATAGGTCCACAGGTCCATTCTCAAGTAGCATGCCCTTTTGATTCATTATTTAAAATTTATTTTAAAATGTATTTAGAAAAATATATTTTTGTAATCATTAATCATAACACAATTGGAGCCTGAGAAGGGACTTGCATAAGAGGGGTTAGATGGGCTGGAAGAGATTAATTATTTGAATTTAATGAATCAGGACTATTTTGTCTTGAGGTACCTTGTCAGTAAATTAAGTGTTTACACCACCGTTCAATTTTGAGTCAAGATTCCCCAAAAGACGGTACATTATGATTCCCCTTAAAATAATGAAAACTCATTATAAAGTATGTATTTGGATTGTCCCACTAAATTACTTATTGATCTATGAAATTGTAGAAATATCTGTAGTTAGAAAATTCATAATATGATCTGTAAACCAAATGCTCTATAAACAACAATAATATTGCATTTGATGTAAAATTATTTATTTTAAAAAAAAATAAGTAGGATGGCAAAGAAAAAACATCTTATAACATAGTATGTTATAAGAAACATTTCATTGTAGACATGGATCAGTTTGTAAACAAAATACCCCTGTGTGAACATGTCTAATAGCTTTATAGTAGATAGATGTGGTTTGTAAAAGTAGACAAGGACAAGATGCTATAAATTACAGTGGATAACACCATGAAACTACAGATGAAAGACTATACTAGTAGTCTGGTAAGCACAAAAATTACGCTAACAATCAAAACTAGTATTTTATATGTATTATCTAAAATACTGCTTTGAGATTATTTGTGAATATCAATCAATCATCTGCCAATGCAACACCTTACCACTCAAACGTTGTTTTTTATGTATAATAAATCATCTAAAATAGTGAATTTAAAACATTTTTCTACTGGTAATATTTACATTCTGTTCTATTTCAGGAACTTTTATTATATTACAATGTTGAGAGACCCAGTATCCCGTTACCTGAGTGAATGGAAACATGTCCAAAGAGGTGCAACCTGGAAAGCTTCACTTCATGTCTGTGATGGAAGAAGCCCGACACCTGATGAACTGCCTACATGTTACCTTGGGGATGACTGGTCAGGGGTAACATTACAGGAATTCATGGACTGCGGCTACAATCTGGCTAACAACCGCCAAGTCCGAATGCTTGCAGATCTCAGCCTGGTTGGGTGTTATAATTTGACTTTTATGAATGAAAGTGAAAGAAATGACATTCTCCTCCAGAGTGCCAAGAATAATCTAAAGAATATGGCTTTCTATGGCCTAACTGAGTTTCAAAGAAAAACCCAATACCTATTTGAAAGAACATTCCATCTCAAATTTATTTCTCCATTCACTCAATTCAATACCACTAGAGCTTCAAATGTGGAAATTGACGAATGGTCTCGTGAACGTATAAAGGAACTTAACTTTTTAGACATGCAGTTGTACGAGTATGCGAAAGACCTCTTTTTACAGCGTTTCCAGTATGCCAGACAACAAGAACACCAGAGGAAAAGGGAAAAGAGAAAGGAAGAAAGACGACTTCTAAGAGAACATAAAGTTCTCCAGTGGCACAAAGAGGATAAAGCTACAGATGTTGTTACTACTGAAGACTATAACAGTCAAGTGGCAAGATGGTGATCTCAGCCTTTAACCAGATACAACATTGGGAATAACCAACAATTTGCTATTAGATTTTTTTCAGCACAAACACTTACAGTCAAAATATTATATAAACTGGTGAATTATTTATTTAAACAGTGTCTTTTGTGACGTTTCCTTTCTTTGACAGCAAACACTGAAATAATTAGATGAAAAAGAGGAAGAAATATACTTATGAACATTTCCTAAATGAATTGCCCTTATGGACATTTGATTTGTTATAATGAAGTATTCATATAAGAAAGGAAATATTCTATAGACTTCGAACATCTGCATAATTGTAAATTTTATTTTTTGTTTTCAACCTGCACTATAGTTTTCCTAAATTTAAAATGGTATTGTCATATACTAATGTGTGAATGTTTTTGTGTTTTCATTTTTGTTTTGCTGTAGATATGTAAATGTGCAAAGAGATATGAAATAAGGATGCATAGTATGTCAGATGAAGTGAAAATGTTAAACAATGAGCCAAATTTCTTAAACTGTGGTAAAAAAAAAAATTATTTTAAATTCTGGGGGGAAAAAGCACACATTAAAATGTACAATGACCACAAGGTAATAAAATTAATCTAAATAATATGATAAATATATTTGTTTAGCAATTAGTTTATAAGAACAAAAATATTTTGTTTTATATTCTGAAACAAGCACATAATACATGATGATTGCAAGTTAATAAAATTAATCTAAATAATACTACAAATATATTTGGGTAGCTATTTGTAAAACATATTCCAAGTTTTTGACTGATCAACAGTATATATGTTTCTTATATCTTCAGATATATTAGCTCGTTAAGATAGTAATTACTCAAATTGTGAAAACGGGGAGTACACACATTAAATAGCAGCAATGGTTATTAGTTAAGTTTGAATGTACTGTAGGTTAAGGTTATAATACATATCCTCAATATAATATATATTTTATATATACACACACACACTACCGTTCAAAGGTTTGTGGACACTTTTCATGGAAAACAAAGGAATTTCTAGCTATGCTAGTGTTACTTGGTTTTGGGTAGACACACCAATTTTCCTGTGGCCACTAACCCTAGTTGCCTCCTTAACCACTGCAGGCAGATCCTGAGCCTCCGTTACCCGGGAGTTGGGACATATGGCTGCGGCAGTTCCTCCACCCAGCTGACCATCCAGGGTATGAATGTTGGGTCTCTTTGGGATCATCCCTAAGTTGTCAATAACCACTGACACAGAGCTAACTTAAGTGTAATTTTGTATTACACAATAGCACAAGGCTGTGCAAGAATATAGCTGTGAAATAAATGCAATACGAATGAACTATTCAGAATACAGTAATCAACATATAACCAATATATAGCTTCACCCACCCACAAGCAAATGCTGCACCCTCACCCTAAGCTTCACCTTAGTGGCAGTCTGGTGCTTTTTAGTTGGTGCACATGGTTAGGGCCCATAAAAGCTAGCTATCCACACAGGCTTTGGTTATGCTGGTTCATTCACTGTTAACTTAAGTCAGTGAAAAATGGCCTCCTTATTGTGGAATAAAGTTCAAGGTGCCCTGTTATGAGACAGGAGAGAGATCTCAAGCTTACCTTTCCACCAATCTGCAACCAAATCATTCAGGTGCCTGCTCCTTCAGCTACTGCTGGGCTTTCCTCACTGCTCACAGCAATCTCGGCCTGAAGGACTAGGTATCTTGCATTGATGTAGCTGAGATGCTTCTTCCAGACGCTCCACAGTTCCAGCATCTCACCGCCTCGCCCTCAGGCCTTAATCACTGTTTTACACGGGTTCATCACCTTCTACCATATGTACTGTACATAACATTAGCCATGTGCTTTGCAGTTCGCCATCTGCTGGTCATTTCATAGGAAGTGCAGGTGAGTCAGTAACACAGTAGCAATTACTGTAATACCCAGAGGGGTTACTCTAGCATAATTGCAAATGTGTCTTCTAATTATCAGTGGCATAACTACAGGGGTAGCCTCTTTAGGGGGCCTTTGCGACCCCTGCTACCACTTGCTCCTGTCCCTCCATGCCGCTTTCTAAACAATTTTGAACTAGCATGGAGAGAGACAGGCACGCAGCTGGGTCACATTACCTCACATGACCCTGTGGTGAAACAGTGCGAGCAGCGGACTGAAATCTGCAGGAGAGGTAAGGTTATGTATGTTTGTATGTATCTGAGCATGGATGTCTGTGTATAAGTGTATGTGGGTATGAATGTGTATGTATAAGTGTATGTGAGCATGGATTTTATGTATAAGTGTATGTGATCATGTATGTCTATGTTGAAGTGTATGTGAGCATGGATGTGTATGTATAAGTGTGTGTGAGTGTGGATGTAGATGTGTAAATGTGTGTGAGCATAGATGTGTATGTGTAAGTGTGTGCGTGAGCAAAGATGTGTAAGTGGTGTGAGATGGAGTGTGTGTTAACATTAGTCGTGTAAGTGCCTGTGTGTTAGATTGAGTGTGTACATGTGTGTTAGTGAGTGTGAGTAAGTGTGTGTAAATTTGTGTGTGTTTACATATGTGTGTCATAGTGTATGTTGGGGAGCAAGGGGCAATGATGGCACTTACAAGCTATTTGGGGGCAAAGATGGCACAGATAAGCTGATTGGGGCAAAGGAAGTACTCACAAGCTGAGGGCCCTGCTGTTTCTAGTTACGCCCATGCTAATTATCAATTAGCCTTTGGGAAAAAAAAAACCTTGTATTTATTAGCCAACACAACATGCCTATGAGAATATTCTGTTTCCAGCTATAATAGTCATTTACAACATTAACAATGTCTACACTGTATTTCTGATCTATTTGATATTATTTTAATGGACAAAATGTGCTCTTCTTTCAAAAACAAGGACATTTCTAAGTGATGAGTGGGATGCTCTAGGCCAAAAGCAGAGCACAGTAAGGTCTTAAAAATTTGCAGCTATATTTTTTGAAACTGCAGAGGTCAACATGAGCATGAAGCTTTGTTGTAAATAATCAGGAAAAGAAAAACGACAAACCATGCAAACTAAACCAAACTTTGTCCTCACAAAGTCCTAAACATGTCCTCACTAATCCATTATACCAAACTAGTGTACAACTTACAAACAAGTTTCATTCTGTATCACATCAGTCTGCAGGAGCCATGGTTATATGTTTATATTTTTACATGAGCACCAGCTACACTTACAGTACATTTTGCTATAGGTCTAATTGTACTAACCAGTCCCTTGTGGCTTATTTGGGGGTAGGGTGAGAGCAGGAATCTCTGTTTTCGCACTATGGAAAACAACTGAACAGTGGAAAAACACTCAGAGTTATAACCCAGGTTCCAGGAAGAATGATGTCAACTCCAGCTGTGGTATATGAAATATAAAGACAGAAATAACTATGCATGGAACAGAACTTTAGCATCACAGGATAATTATTATGAACCCCACCAAGTATCCACCTCTTAGGTATATACACACTGCAACTGTCCTGAACCCCATGCTTTAATCTACTATGTTTTGCCTGGTATGTCTTGTATCCTATCCTACTATTTTCAAGGGTTTAACTTGGTGCCCTCCTGTCTAGGTTGATTGTAATTGGTAAAGGCTAAGTGTGAACATCTGTTCCTGCAGTTTTGTGCCACCCCAGTGTGTTCCACCTCAGCTACGACACTCCAAAGACCGCTGAGCGTTTGTGGAGGAGGTCATCCGAGGACTTCCTATACTACAAATTCATTCTAAAACAGCCTTACTTTGCTTCAATAATCTCCTCACTCACAATCCTAAACATTTTTCACTTTTAACATCTTTCTCTGTCCCCAAGCACCTTCCATCATTTCAACGTATCTGCCCATGTTCTTGCTAACCTTTTAAAAAATAGAAAGAAAGAGTATCAGAGATGACATCCCTTCTCATAATGCTACCTACCAAGGTATCTCAACCAGCTTCGCTGCCAGCAACAACTCCCAACTGCTTTAATCCTGTCGCCATTAAAAGGGTTTCTGATGTTCTCTTGCCCCCTCAGACATGCTTTCATCTCTGTCATTTTGAAGAAACTTTCTGTAGATTCTGCATCACTGTCTAACTATACTCCTATATCACATCTCACTTATCTTGATTGTTTCTAAAGCATTGAGGGATCTCCAGGTTATCCTTACATTACTTAGCCAATAGGAAATTAAGCAGTTTAAATGGAAAGGAAGAGATGTTGGTGCTTATCAATATAAATGTATTTATTCTTCCCAAAGGGAGGCAGTATATTGTCCATTTTTTAAATATCATAAATATCTTAAGTGCAACTCACATGTTTTATTTAATGCAGATACATAAACAGAATCCTATTGTAAGAAAGGCATGGCAAAATTAATGAAATTCATATTTTCATCAATTAGTTCAGTTTTCCAAATCACTGCAAGTTTAGTACGCTTGCCTGAATCATAGGAATTCGAGTCTTTGGTTCACTTCTCTTTGCTCACATCTCGTTATGATCCTCTCATAGAGAATTACACTTTTGATGGATTAATGTCACCAATTGTTATTCTAAGAACTCCCATTTCTACATGAACAAATGTATTTACTGTTAAGATTAACAATCTGCTGACAAAACATGATAGATAAACTCTGCATAAATACAATCACTGCGAAAGTATACAAATCATTTATGATGTGGGTAAATGATTGTACTTATGGTACACTAACAACAAATTTCCATATGTTACTATGATAATTTATTGTTCTGTTAACTTTGGTTTGCTTACTGGTTCATAGTAAAAGAGCTAAACTTTCCGAATCTTCTCCTAAAATCTGTTATTTTATTGGAAATCAAAATATTACATTCTTATTTTTAGAACAAAAAAAATAGTCCTATAACTGGACTAATATGGCTAATTCAATTGGATTTTATGATTAAGTAAGAATGTAGCTGAGCAGAAATGTTCCCTCTATAGAACCTTAGTTCTTTGTACAACTGAGTTGAATACATGAGAAATGGCTCATGCTAAACAATTGACATCAATTATTTGTACCATTTCAATACTATAAAATGCTTTTTAAATAACTTTAATGGAATTGCTATATTGTAAGAGCACTAAAGCTTGCACTAAATGTGAAGAATAATTTCTTAATTTAATCTGGCTCCTATGATTAGTAGAAATGAAAAAAATATATATATAATATCATATATAATATCAATAATGATATAACCCAATAGAAATTTGAGTATGTTTTTTGGAGGGGCAACATAGAAAAAGATGTAAAGTTACATAAGTGTTCAAAGCATCAGAGGTTAATATGGAAACTTCCTTTAAGCTCTCAACTAATGTCCTTGTATACTTTAACTGTCCTGTATTTAAAAAAAATATATATGTATAGATATTATATCAATGTATAATACAGACCACAAATTAATTACAGCCACAAAAGGAGTTATAGAAAATCCCTTCCATTACTATTGGCTGACTGTGTTGACAAAGACTTGTCACGTTATAGATACAGCTACATTTGGGAGTAAGAACTTGAGCGGGTGGCTTGACGAGAAAAGGCAGCGTTATAAACAGGGCCGGCCGAAGACTTAACGCCGCCTGGGGCGAAGTTTAAAACGCCGCCCCCCCCGCCGACGCCGGGGGGGGGCGAAGTTTAAAACGCCGCCCCGCCGACGCCGGTACTTACCTTTAAACAGTCCTGCGGCGAGTCTCCCTGCTCTGCCACGGTGCCGGCTTGTAATGCTGAGCGCCGGAAATTGACGTCACTTCCGGCGCCCTGCATTACAATCCGGCACCGGGACCGAACAGGGAGACTCGCCGCAGAGGAGAGAGAGAGGGGGGCGCCGAGCGGGTAAGCGAATACCACTTGGTGCCCCTCTCTCTCTCTCTCCTCCGCTTCAAAAAACAAAAACAAAAAAAAAAAAAGCGCTTGGGGCGCAATTGCCCCAGTCTGCCCCATTATAGGGCCGGCCCTGGTTATAAAGGAGTAATTATTTAGACTAATAGCTACTCCTAAAGAAGAATTCAAGATTCAAGTGTATCTATTTTAAAAGCAGAGGGCTCTTTAGGGAAATAGGAAAATTAGTTAATTTGAGTAAGACTCTGTTTTTATGTAGTGAGATATGTGGGATGAAAAAACTTGCCCCACATATACACTCACTTTCTCTTTAAAGGATTTCTGCCTGAAACTTCCATGGCCGGTTAACCCCTTAAGGACAATGGGCGGTGCCTAAACCCATTGAAAACAATGCATTTTGAGCTCGTACATGTACTGGCTTTGTCATTAAGGGGTTAATCAGGCGATGGCTTTTTTAAGGTGAAGTCTGATATCCCAATTTTAGATATGTGGAGATTTCTTTTG